>NC_056743.1:1375678431-1375793431 GCF_019279795.1 Protopterus annectens
GGACTGTCCCTCGCAAAGTGGGACAGATGGTAACCTTACTTACATCTGCTTTAAAGCACCTTAATCACCCTATATCTGACTGCCACTATGCGAATGTGTAAGGTATATATTCCCGATAATGCACATGGGGAGACGTGCTTCACAGTCAGGTGTTTAATCCCGGGTTGTAGGTTCTGCAGGACCGGCTGGAGGCTGAGCAGTCTTGTGTACAACTACTACTCATACAACTTGTGTCCAGATGTCTACAGGACTGGACATTGTGTCGTGACACCAAGTCTAATGTTTAGAGTAGATACTTATCCCATGAGGGATATCCAAAAATTGTGGGGACCGATGACCTCGATTCCTTTGGCTTTATGAAAATAAGGTAGGGTTATATGTGCAAGGGATACATAGTTTGCAATCCTGAGACTGCCTAGGGTGAGACTGCCTACTAGCTATGAGTAGGGGTCACTATGTGCAGATATGGTTGGACCTAGCTAGCAGCCCGAGTATGGGTGGTTATGGAGGATGTTCAAGAAGGGGGGGGGTGTGCTGTGGAGGGGATGATGGGTATTCAATTATGTATCCAGGTGTGGTGAGGTTGGATGGCTCAGTTTAGACCAGACCATTATGTGGGTATGTGCCGGTAACATTTCTGTACATGTGTATCGCACATTTTAATGTTCATATGTTTGTGGGATTGTGTTCTACAGTATGGCCTGTCAGGTTGTGTTGCGGATGTGAGTATTTGTTCTTTGGTTATCTTTCTGATTCACCCACTGCTCCCTCGTACACCTCCAGTTCACCTATTGTGCATCCAACCCAGTCTTCCCTTGTCGAGTTATTACATTATCCGTCACCCCCCATCCCCATATTCCACAGACACCATCCATCCCTTCTCTGGTTGATGGCCCATGGCACAGTCAACAGAACACAATGCGTACACTACATATCTCTGGTCCCAATATGGTTGTGAGGACTACCCTAGCATTTCTGATCATCCACATGCTGTACTTCACACACATAGGTACACGCAAATGCTTATCTTTCATGACATGGTAGGTAGACCTGGGTAATACCCATTCATCTTTGGGCCTTCCTGACAAAGACAACTTAGACCACGAATGGGCAGCTATTAGGGGAATGCTCTGACCATTGGTAGGTTTGCCACCTTTTCATATGACCAGGATGGGACATTTTCAGGACACACATCAGATTTTACAGGCCAACACATACCCACAGTCAGTACAAAGGATAGTACTTTAGTTTTATGCCTAAATATAAGCTTATTGTTGTAACACTTTAGTTGCTTATTCTGTTTTGTTTACTTGCTTATTCTGTTTGTTGTAACATTTAGGTATTTTACATACGGGAATAAGTATTGTATGGGACTATTACATAAAATATGGGACATAATTATGTCCTACAATCACAGGACATTTGACATTTATAATGGTTTTGGTATGGACACAACTGCCCAGAGGGGTAATGTCCCTCACAATGTGGGACAGGTAGTAACCTTAACCATTGGGCTAGGCTTAGCAATTGGTGGCGTGCTAACACGATGCGTTTCAATTCCACTTGGTATAACTATCGACACTACCATGGAATAAGGGCACGGGGTTTTAAATGTCATTTGTTCGAGGGACGGGGACTCAATATTCAGCTACGTGCATTTGTGTTTACTTTTTATTTTGGTGTTCGCAAAACTGTCTTGTATGCTTTGCATACATTTCAGTATCCACAGACACTGACAGGAGTGATTACTATTAGAGGCAGGTTGTACTAGTCAGCATTTCAGGTTGCACGTATGCAGCCGACATGTTCCGCCTTCGTGCAGTGCTTGGACACGCCCCCTGCACTCACACACGTTTCCTATACATGTGGCCATTACGGCAGCGTGCCTTCATTAATATGCATGTGGTGCTGCTGCGCCATCTCTATGCCACATGGTTGGTGCAAGGCTAAGGCCGTCCTTGCGCCAAGCTTCATGAATCCCGGGAAGTATGTTTTTGCTTGTGACAAAAAGGTTGGGGAGAAAATGTAAGTTAATATTGTAATATTTCAGTTATTTTTCACTATTTTTAAAGTGAACAATGCATTGGGAGTTTTACAAAAGGTGGGCAAAAGAAAAGTTAGCAGTTGTAAATGTAAGTAAATGCATATTGATATAAATATAAATGTGTATACAGTTGTAAATATGTAAATAAGGTTGTTTTGCTAATAATGTATTTAAGTGAATAGAAGTGTATGTACATGCAATTTGTAAATAATAAACCCTCCTCCTTTGATAATTCCTCTGGGATTCTTCACATCTACCTGAAATACCACCAGTTCAGACAGATGGGGCCTCAATTTAACATTTCATCTGAAGGACAGAATACTCAAGAGTGCAATACCCCCCCCCCTTATTTTGCACTGCACTGGCAATATTGAAAATTAACCATACTAGCTGGAATGGGAATAAAACCCAAACCTTTCACCACCAAAGCAAATTTACTACATTTGAATACTTGAGACTGATTAATTTGATAGCCTGATTAGTTCAATGAGATTTAAGGAGATTATCTGGTTTGAAAATCAGTTTATGGAGGGATCTGTTCTAGATGGTAGAGACGTTATTCTGAATTTCAAATTGCAATGATGGAAGATTTTTGTTGGCTCTATGCATCATGTAGGGGATACAGTTGGTGTTTGAGAGGGCTTGAGACAGATCATTACTAAAAAGAGAGAAAAAAAGAGGATGTGGTACTGAACCTTGGGGGACCCCCTGTTAATTATTACAAGGATGAAAGCAGTATTAGGTCCTAGAATTGCAAAGGAGTAGTTACAGAGATAACTACTAAACAACAGAACTATCTCAAAAGAAATGCCAGTTTCTTCTCATTTCCGCAGAAGTAGTGAGTGAAGGATATTTGTGTATATGTTGCTTATAAATTTGCCTTGCTACTTATTGAAGTGTAAGAATTCACTCAGTGAGTAGATAGCTGTCATGGCATTATAGCTGAGACAAAACCTATGCTGCCTATGACTGAGAATGTCATATTTTGTTTTATACTCAAGAATTTGGCCATAAATGATATTTTCATGTATTTTGTTTAGGGGACCTTAGCTGGAGCCAAGATACAAATCTTGGGCTGATGAGATGTTAGGAGGGTTAGAAGAGGAAGGACATAAGTATCTTTAAGAGTGTCTGGTAATATGTTTGTAGAGACTGTTAAATTGAAAATGTATAAATGATGCTAAGATCTTTAGTAATTCACAATTATCCCACATCTGCAAATAAAACTACATGGCTAAGGTCCTAGAACAGGTTTCTTTTGATACAGACTGAGACAAGTAGCAAAAAATGCAGAACTAAATTAATCAAAATGAAAATTACTGTAAGAGCATTTTATATATGTAATGAGACAGATAATATATGAAATGCAGGTTAACTCCAACTTTAACAGTCTAAGGGGAGGGCTTTCCCAGTTTGATCTGTCAATGCCCAGTAAGATAAATAGAAATAGTGAAGAGCTTCCATTGCCAGGTCTATATGACATAAGACTGGGATGAGCTTCCAAACAGAATGATGGAGTAAGGAGAATGTAGACTCATATAACTATACAGTGCATTGGTGGACTATTACTTATCAGCAGCTTATTAAATGAAAATGTTAATACTTTGTTGTGTCTAAGTAATTTGCAGTTTGGATAATTACTGTTGACTGTTATGTTTTTATAAATTGTTGATATAATATGATTTGATCTGGTTAAAAAATAAAAATACTGATCCAGTTAAAGTGTATTGTTGCACTCATCATATTACCTTTGGATATCATACTATATAGTGCATAAAGTGCCAATTAGCATTTTCTCCCAGTTGGTGAACATTTGCCTTCTAGTGTTAACTTTAATCAGTACTAGTTAAATTTGTTTTCACCACTCTGATTACACTAAAAGTTTAAGATGATCTTTAAACTCAGTGACATCAGCTTGGCAAAAACATGAAATGTGTTCATAGACTTTAATGGATGCATTTTTCAAAGGCACAGAAATGCATCCATTAATGTGTATGGAAGAACTCCTTGCTGATGTCTCCGAGGGAAATTCTAAATTGATTTGGGCCGTGCTTTGAATAAAAAAGTTGACAAATCCTTTTATTAACAACATGGTCCCAATAAATACAAAATGACAAGTGTATGCTGCATTGTGACAGTTAACTTATCTTTGCTGTATTCATAAGTTCATAGGTTCATAGGTTGGTACTAGGCTATCAGCCCTAGGGCCTATACAAGCCTAGCCATAACAATTCCCTGGCTATTTCTTCCCACATTATTTACTTTCCTGGACCCCTGTCTAGCAGGGCGACTGACGTGATCCCTGGGGTGAATTTCCTTTCTCCCATCCAATCGTCAAGGTTCCTCTTGAAGTGGTCCAAAGAGGCACTCTGCTTGACATGTATGGGCAATCTATTCCAGAGTCTGGGGAGTCTCTGGGTCAGGAACCTATCCCTCCAGCATGTTTTGTTTATTGTGATGACAAGGTTTAGATCCCTGGAGCGTGTAGCTCTGAGGGATTGGGATTTCTTTAAGTGTAGCATGACCAAAAAACAGGACTTGCAAGAGTGCCCAAATGAAGGTCAAAAACCAAACTTCTTAGATGAACACAAGCACTTTATTTCCTTAACGCTGCAACACAAAAGAATACGTTTTCGACATAGAATCCAAGTCTTCATCAGAGATGAACAAATCACAGTAGACCTTACATCAATTTATACCATCCAACCTACAATCTCTTTAACAAGATTTTGTGTTGCAGACATACGAGGTTTGGGAGTTTCCAGTTTTTCACAATTATGGTCCGTCTGATGGCGATGCCCCAAGCAATAGTGTTTTTGACAGTGAGGGCACAGAACTGGTAGAAGTTCCCTGATATGACATTCTTTGAAGCTACATGGGATCGAAATGGGTGGATCAGACTTTACACTCTCCTTTCTTAAGTTTACCAAAACTAGCAAGCAGCTAGATTTCCTTCCTTTTGTTTGTGATGGATGTTCTGGAGTCTTTTGGTAAACTTAAGAAAGGAGAGTGTAAAGTCTGATCCACCCATTTCGATCCCATGTAGCTTCAAAGAATGTCATATCAGGGAACTTCTACCAGTTCTGTGCCCTCACTGTCAAAAACACTATTGCTTGGGGCATCGCCATCAGACGGACCATAATTGTGAAAAACTGGAAACTCCCAAACCTCGTATGTCTGCAACACAACATCTTGTTAAAGAGATTGTAGGTTGGATGGTATAAATTGATGTAAGGTCTACTGTGATTTGTTCATCTCTGATGAAGACTTGGATTCTATGTCGAAAACGTATTCTTTTGTGTTGCAGCGGTAAGGAAATAAAGTGCTTGTGTTCATCTAAGAAGTTTGGTTTTTGACCTTCATTTGGGCACTCTTGCAAGTCCTGTTTTTTGGTTTTGGTCTTTTTTAGACTTGCATACATCTTGCATATTGGTTTAAGTGTAGCATGTCCAACAGCTCTGGGTTTGACATGGCCTTGTATGTTAAGCAGAGATCGCCTCTGAGTAGACGATATGCGACAGAGTATAGCTGGAGTTTTTTAAGGCGGTCAGTGTAGGGTATCTGCTTTAGGCCTGTGATTCTTTTAGTGAGGTATTTCTGAGGCCTTTCCAGTTGTTGCAGATATCTTGAGAGGTACATACCAAATGGGGCGTTGTATTCTATAATGGGTCTAATGAGGGATGAGTACAGTGGGACAATGACCTCCTTTTTTCTGGATGAAAAGCCCCTTGTGATGAGGTGTGCCACATAGAAGGATTTCCTGACTGTTGTGGCGATGTGGTTATCGAAGGTGAGACCACTGTCCACCTGTGTCCCTAAGTCTCTTATCACACATTCTGTGTTTAGTGTACTGCCACCTATATGGTAATTCATGGATACATGTTTTTTCCCAAAGGGGATAACAATACATTTCTTGGCATTGAGCTTGAGCCCATGGCTCTGGCACCAAGCATCTGTTTCTGTAAGGCCCTTTTGTAGAGTATTCACATCTTTTGGGGATTCAATAATGGCTCCCAGTTTGCAGTCATCTGCAAACTTTGTTAGCCAGAGTCCCTTAGTGTTGACCTGTACTTCAGAGAAGTAGATGCCAAACAAGAGGGACTCTTGAAGTGTAACAACACACTTTAAAGGTACCATGCCATCTTTACATTCTAGAGTTTTCTACCAGTGGGCTGGCAAAACATATTTCTTGTTTGATTTTTTCATGCAAATTAGAAACCTATAATTTGTAAGCAGAAAAGTACCATTTGACCTCCATAATTTCTCCATTTTTCTACTCAGTGGATACATAATTGTTAAACAGTATTCTGCTTCATCTTCCTATGACTTCACAGAACCTAAATTATGTAAGTGATAGTGATGCATTCTCATATTACAATTACATTCCATGCATTCTTCCTTTGGCAATTAAATTCCTGTCTCATTTTAGCATTGTTTGTAATTCATAACATGATTTCCAGCACGTGCTTTTAATAGGGTATTAGTGTCATCTATATATTATCCAGCGACTGACAAAAACAATTGATTGGTGGCTTCTGCATCAGTCTCATATATCTATATGCTATATATCTTAAAACTAAAAAGCACTTGCTCCTTTCTTGTTTCTTTAACTTTCTAGTAATCATTGCCATGTATAAATTCATTTCCTTAATATTTCCTTTATTTTCCCATTTTATTTTTGTTTTAAACTTCTTTGTGGTACTTTCCAGGACTTGCATTCCTTTCTAGGCATAAAGTAGTTATTCATTGCCACTTAATCTCTTCTTATATCTAAAGTTCATTTTTTCTCAATGATAGCCTAGCTTAAACATGTTACTTTTTTCCCAATGGTTACCTCTTTTCATGTAGTTTTCCCTCTACTTTCTTTTTATTCTTTATGGTTTTCACAGATGGTTTCTCAACAATCCATTACATACGGATGTGCTTCTCTGTGCATTACTAGAACTTCATTCAGCCATATCCCTTCCAGTTTCAGGTTTCTGTACTTATAACTCTGTATTTCTACTTTTTCCACATATTTTCTTCAGTAAGTGCTCTTGTTCTCTTTTTTAGTTCGATTTTTTTCCTTGAATGTAAAATAAGGCTAGTCTACAAAATAATCTGTTTGATCAATACAGAAGTTGTATTATATGGAACCCTTATAGTTACTTCTAATTTAGGCACAATCCACAGTTGTATGTGGGTATTACAGGATTTACCCATAATTGGTGTTGGAGGGCAAAGCCCTGTGTGATTAAATAAAACCAACCATGGGTAAATCCTGTGATACCCTCACCTAGAAGTAGATTATTGCTATTATACAATGCCATTAGTTACAAGTAAACTTTTATACATTTTCTAAAGAATGCTGATGTTTAGAGGAACTTTAATGTGCTTCTTATGTAGGGGACATTTAGTCTATTTAATCGTGAATATGCTGATCATGTATATTCTAACTTCAGCAGTGTGTAAAACAGCTGAACTTCCTTGTCCAAAATATTCAATTGTATGATGTCTGCTTTCTTTGCAACCCAACAAAATATGATAGACGGTCTGTTATCAGACTTCTTTTCTGAGCAGATTTGAAAAAAAGAAAGAAAATGCAGGCATTAGAGTAAGCATTTATTTCTACATTTAAAGAATAGCAAGAGAACAATCCGTTGGAAAAGATGAAACACAAATCCCTGCATAATTAAACTACACCATCTAATACTTGCACATTTTTTCATATATTTTGAAAAACAAGTCAGCTGGCAGGAGACTCTTCCTTCTTCCTGAACATAAAGCGTTGCAGTACATTAAAAATAGAAATTGCAGAAAGTGCTTAACTGTGTATTAAAGAAGATGAAAGTGCTTAACTTTATTTTAAAGAACTTAGAGGAGTAAAGCACTTAACTTTGCATTAAAAAAACCTGGTGAGATTATATGTGTGATACTTTTTTCAGTGTCCCCACACTTGTCTATTTTAAAACAATGAATTAATAGTTAGAAAGTGGCCCTTACTGTTCATGTTAAAGCAAAGAAGAAAATGCAATATTTGCGGCCCTTGATTATTGACAAGAACACTGTTCCATATAACCAAGGAATTTAAAGAACTGGGCATTTCATTTTTGCAGTTATTTAGACAGTATTAAAGTCTGTTGTTCCAAAACTCAGACCATACTTATTTGTTTGAAGAGGCTGAAAGGAGTGCACAAGTGTCTTTTTCTTTTTTTTTTCAAAAGCTACAACCAGCTGAACTTTTCCTGTCAGGGTCCTTTGCTTTACAATGTGAACACTGATTGCTATATTTAATCAGTGTGCACATTTTTGAATAGTAATAACTCTTCATTGTATAATATGTAATACCTCACTACATTGTTTGATTGTCCCATAAGATATTCTCAAATGTTTCTTTTCTCAACACATAAAATAGGTGGATGTCTTTTGTTTAAAAGATTATTCACATTCATTCCAGTGAAATTATGCTGAAACTGATTTATGCAATTTGCATTTGACCCAATATTTTTTAAAATCTAGTTTGTTTATTCCCAAATATCTTGTTTCAGTTCTCTTATTATCACATTCCTCTCCAAGGATGATTTTTGAACATTTATCAAGGCCAGCTGTCATTTCTATATTCTCTGAAAAAAAAACATTTTAACCTTTTGTAGTTCCATTTGCTGTCATACAGAGAGAATGTGCAAAGTTATTTGGCAAGGTTATTTTCTGGTAGTTAAGCTAGAGTCATAGCTTTGTCTGTTAAGTAAAGAACATAATGATTTGATGGCTGTGCATTTTATCAGTGTATGGAGTGATCCATACATCTGCAAGCCCTCTCTGATTCAGTGTCAGGTACCTTTAAATAAGTTTCCCACTCCGTACATAGTTCCCACCCCTTTTTAAATCTCTCTGTTATTGATTTGTATAACAAAAGATAATTATTTATGTTTTATTTCAGTGACTGATTCTTATTTAAAGAACTGTATACATCCATCCATCCATGTATAACCCCCTTTTTCTCAATTTTGCACATGGGGTTGGGGTGTCACTTCATTGATTACAATCATCTAGAGTCAAGGTTGACACTATTAGGTAGCTAACCCTGCCACCTGTATCAGTACCAGTATACAGTTTATGTTTTTTCACGGCAAGTTATTGATCAATAGTTCTTAGTAGGGTTGCATTTTAACTTTCAAGGAGAAGTATATATATATATATATATATATATATATATATATATATATATATATATGTTTTTTCATTGCCAACCAGTCTGACATCAGTTCAGAAAGTGTGTTCAAGTAATTTTTACCCAGAACGTAATCACAAACATGTAAATTTCAGATATAATATAAGTGCTTGTATGCTAGTAGCTTGTGACAGACTTGCTCTCTGTCACTTGTTCTAAAGAGTAAGTGCCTTAATTCCCATTAGCTCGAGACTGCATAACTGCCAACCTCTCCTGCCACCTGAGCCTGGTAAACCAATAAGTCCCATTGGAACCCTAGCTATAGACCTAAAACAGCTCTCAACCTTCCATTTCCAAAATGAGGAATACTACCTTTCATAATGTGGGACAAATAGGCAAAATGTGGAACACTCACTAACAGCTTACTAACAACTTTATCTAGGAAGCTCATAGGGTGGTTTAAATGTGATATTTTAATTATTTAATAGTTCTTTTAATGATTGAGTATGATTCAGCTCTATTTACCATAGATATCAGCTAAAAAATTGCTAACACTGAATGTGTGACAGATTCTTTCAGTGTGGAACCTCAAGGAACGTGAATGTTTTAAGAACTCAAATGAGGAACATTCCTCATAACTAAACCAAGAAAACAAGAGCATAGCGGATAAAACAAACAAGTATAAAAAACAACTAGAATCCACCAAATCCATCAGGCAAAGCACCACATACCAACTTGTATTATTTGTAGTGCTTTTGTTCTATTAAATATAGTAAAAACATAACATAAATCATCTGATGAAGTTCTGTTTTCATCATATTAAATAAAACAAAAGCACTAGCAATAATATAAGTTGGTGTGTGGTGCTTTGTTCCTAATTAGGTACAGTTGGGAGATATGCCCTAAAACTCTCAACAAGTCCCTAACCCTAACTTAAATCATCTTTCCCTAACTTAAAAACTTCATTCCCTATACGTGAATTCCATATTTGCTGCTTAGTCCTAAAACTCCACCCCCCCCTCTCTAAACATAAAGTCCCTGATCACTCCTTCCCACTAAAACTCCATTCCCCCCAAACTAAATTCTCTGACTAGTTCCTGAACTTAAAACCCCACTCCACCTACCTAACCTTGCAATCCCCATTTGTAATCTAAACCTAAAATTCTCCCACTACTAAACCTTATTTTCCCCTACTGCTTTCTAAACCTAAAATTGCCTGACATCTCCTTAACCCTAAAGTCTTTACCTGCCCCCTAACCATAGAACATCCCTGGTGCTCCCTAAACCTAAATCTTTCTCCTGATTGCTGCCTAAAAGCTAAGTTATGCTCAACCCCATCTCTTTCTTTCCCCAGCTGCTTCTCTTGCCTTGCTTGAACATACATAATGTGGTTGGGCAAGGTATGTCAGCTATATTCTTTGCACACAGCTTCTGCACCTTGCCCAAACTCATTATTTCAGTTCAGGTATGAGTGGCAGCCTGTATGAGTTGCAAGATGCTTGAGTCCCTGACTGCAAAACTCTGGTCTTTTGGCATTTGGGCCTCAGGTGCTTGTAGTAGGTCTGTCATTTTCTTTAGGCAGAAGTTGATTGCAGCATCAGCATGCTTTTTTAATTGTATCTCGTTTCACTAGCTGTTACATCATTCCATTTCATAGTCTCTTTTTTAGCATGCTCTATTGCTTTTTTTACCTCTTTTATCCATTCAACATATTCATTATGTTTAACAGGATCTTCAAAGATGTTTCTCCAGAATGTATGTACTATGTATGTATGTATTTATTTATTGTTAGGGTAGTGCTATTTTTGTTAATACCTTCTTTTCAAGTCTTCTATAAAGTGTTATGGGTCATAAATGAATTATCTGTCTTGTAGTTTTGTTTTTATATATTTCTCTGTATACCTTGTGAGATCTTTTACTTATGGTGATATTTTTTTAATTTAGTCACAGACACAGAATATAAATTGCCTCCTTCAAAAAGGCCTTAAAATCCCACCTACAGCAATTATGGCTCTGTAACTGTGACAATCATGACTAATGTTTTATACATTGTACTGCTCTATCACCAATCCCCTCTCTCTAAGCACTTTATTACTCCTGCTAACATACCCCATCCCTTCTGTATCCAAGTCTTACTAACCCCACATTCCACTCTCCAATGCCAACTTCTATTACACCCTTAGCCTTATAATCCACCTACTGCAGCCTGCCTCTGCAAATGTGACAACCCTGGTTAATCTTTTATACTTCCTACTGCTAACTTCCAACTCCCTGTCTCTCAGCACACTACACTCCCTCTCTCTCAGTACTTTACTCCCCCACTAATGTACCCATTCTCTCTCTTCTACTCTCATTAACCCCTCACTCCTCATTTTATATTAACTTCTATTATATTCTTAGCTTTGAGGTCCTGCAAAGCTGCTTGGGATAATAATTATGTAATTATTCACAAATTAGAACACATATAGAAATTGTTTTAAGTCAGAAATTGTATACTCGATGTAAACAGATCTATCTGTCGCATTAATCACTATCAAGCTATGGTGTACTGTTACTATGTATTTGAAATTACTGATGTAAACAAAACTGACAGATGAAAAGTTATTAGCTGCATTAGGAGCTTTTCTCCCCAGGCCTCCTCTGAAAAAGGACTCATGTCCAGTTGGACTTTCCTGGTAAACAAATATAAAATAAAATAAATAAATCCTGATCTGTTTTAATGTTTTTTGCTGGTTTTATTACATTCAATAATTTTGATGATCTACGTCTATTTTGGTATTCTTCTGCTAGTGATACAGTTTAGTCTTAGTTGCTTAGGTAGTTATCCACTAACCAGTGTTACCATGGCAACGTTCTATTTGCTCTCTTTGTCTTTATACTTTTTCATTTTCCTGGCTACGCTTTATTTGTCACTTGTTTAACTGCACAATAGTATATTATATTTATTTCTGTAATATGATACATATCTCTTTCATGGTTTTAGATACTGTGTTCATCTATTTTATCTGTCTTGCTTGCACAGTTTCTGTAGTCTCTTAGTTTCAACATTCTTGCTATATCTATAGGTTTAAATTAGATAAAGCATATTATTTTTTTAGATCAGTCTTGAATGTCCTGTTTTTGCTTGTTTCCTGCTCTTTCCCCTACTATATAGTCCTAACTGAACCTTCAGCTGAATTTCCCAAAGGCAGTTCTGAAATGTTGCTTTGTAGTATATTCATAGTAACAGTTTTCCTGCTCTTTCTTTTGTATTCTGTCCATTTCCTGAGGATTTATTGACTCATACTGTTCAAATGTTATCTGCACAGGAATCTTAACTATGAACCTTTTACTTCCCAGTTGTTTTATGACCTTGCTTTCAATTTTTTGCCTTCCTGTCCAACTTAATTACTTGCATCTGTTTTTGGGTGGGGAGGGGGATTTTCAGCTCCTTGCAGCTGACCATCAGCTGCTTCCAGGACCTCTTATCATGCACAGATCTACTGTGCTCTCTTTCTTCCCCTGGATTACTTTCTGCCCCATTATCAGGGATACCGGGGAGAATGGGGTACCTGATGTCGAGTCATATTGCTGTCATGGTTGTTTTTGTAATGCCCTGTGTTCCATTTCTGTCACATGTATTCATGTCCCAGACCAGCAGTGGAATGAGACATGCTGTTGTATTACCTTGCCTTCATGGCAACTAATCTAATGCCCCTGCTGACCTTTGGACAACAGCCTTTGTGCACACCTAGCTTCCACTGGCAATCAACTATCAGACAAGACTGAATGTATGCCCTCTCCCCAGGATGGCTATACCTTATCTCCCCTTGCCAGTGTCTCAAACAATACATTATCTCCCCATGCCAGTGCCTCAAGCACAATTACTGATAATCAAATGTGGGACACATGAGACATAACCAGAGCTTTATCCCTGTCCACCATAGAGCTGGTTGAACTACTTGTTTCTTGATGCATTCCATTTGTATATGTTGTTTCCTTTTTTATAAAATTTTCAATATCTGGACATCTTTGCCTGTAGATCTTCAAAGCTCTTTCATGCAGTAGTGGTTGTATTGAGTGAAGCTGCTATCTTTTCCAGATATAAAATCCTTTTTTCTTTCCTGATTCCATGCTTCCTCTTTATGGGTTTTAGTACCTTCCACTTGTTGTATTTTTTCTTGAAGTACTTGTTATAGTGTATCTTCTTCATAGTGATCTAATATTTCTTTATTTAGATACTGGTTTGGCTTAAATAAACCCTACATGGCTTGCTCAAACCATGTTTGTGACATGGTGCGACGTGCACATGATAGCGAGTCAATATGCATTCAGTAAAAGGCTCTAAGTGAAGTCTAGACTGTGCAAACCAGATAAACATTGTGACATGCTAATTTTACATAAGCAGCTGAACTATATGCTAATCAACCAATCCAAGATGGCTGCACTGTTCAGCAAGCTATAAATCAATTGTGTACACTTTGTGTAGCCATTTGCCCTGAACTCCAAAAATGTTTGGAATGCAACCACAGAACCTACACTGGAAAGAAAGAATGTTCAGGGCTGCTGCTGCTGTTGTTCATGTGTATGTGCGACAGGCTCAATTGTATTCTGCTGCTGCTGTTGCTGATAAACCTCCTTCAAGGAGGAGAAGGGTATTTAGACCCCGTTTAACTTTTCATGGTTCGCATGAAGTGTAAATAGTAATGCTGCAGGGTGGACAGAGAAACACTCCAAGAACTCTACAACATCTATCGTCCTTACCTGAAACCAAGGACAAACCAAGGGGTGTCAATACCAGTGGAGGCCAAGGTATGTGTAGCACTTAGAATGTTAGCTACAGGAACCTTTCAGAGACCGAAAGGGGATATTCTGGGGGTGTCACATGCATTGGCATCCAGGATTATAACCCAAATCCTGAATGCTATGCTACAGCAAGCCAATGAATATTGTATAGATTTTCCCTGTACCCCACGGACAGAGCTAGAATTATGCAGGAATTCTGCCCTATAGTCGTGAGTCAGATAGACTGCACCTACATTGAGATCAGCTCACCACTGAGAGTACAAGGAAAGGTCTGCATCAACAGAAAGGGGTTCCATTCCATTAACTGCCAGACCATATGCAATGCTAAGGGAATCATCCAAAATGTGTGAGCCAGCATCCCCAGCAGTTACCATGACTGTCATATCTGGTACACCTCATAACTCCACCAGAGGTATTCCAGGGATGATTTTCCACAAGGCCATTTACGGGGGATGCAGGGGATGCACTGGAACCATGGCTGATGATACCCATAAGTAAATTCACACCAATCCACTTCCACTTTGGAATGCTATAATGAGGCACACATTCAAACAAGAAACATCATAGACCATGTGCTTGGACTGCTGGTTTTATTGTCTAGATACATCAGGGGGGTCCTGCCGTACAATTCCAGTATTTGTGCTGAAATTATTACAGTCTGTGCTATCCTACACATTATCATCCTGCAAAGACAGCTGCACCAGGAATAACAAGGGTTAGGACCACACATTCCGCCACCACTGGCAGGGTCACCACAGTCACATGCAGGTGAGGATCCAGAAGAGGAACTCCTGGCTGCTGTGGGTGTAAGTAGACATAGGCATGCACAGTATGCCCTTGCTCTGGCCAAGAGGCAATAGAAATTGAAATTGTAAAATAAATAGTAACAACATACTTTGCTGTAAGCATAAGTTTCCCATCTCACAAATGTAAACCACTAGAATAACTACTTATGCCAACAGTGAAGTATAAGAACTGCATACAGAGCAGCCTTTATTTTTCTACTGTCTCTATAAATACATTCCTAATGCTAGAATGTAAATGTACTTGAATAAAAGAAACATTAGCAGAATGTGTGCTTCTTTGCAGACAAATCTGTTTCAAACAAATAGCAGTCACAGTCTTCTCAGCCTCAAAACAGTCTCCATTCCTTCAAGTTCCCTGGCTACATAGTTACCATTTCATAATATAGATTCAGCCCTTTGAGCACTTTGAAGGTGCAAATGTGGTTTGATCTCATTAGAATTGCTGAATGCCAAACATTTAACTTTATGTATCAAATGTAAAAATACCCCAGGATTCATGAAACTCGGCGCAAGGATGGCATTAGCCTTGCACTGACCATGCGGCATAGAGATGGCGCAGCAGCACCATATGCATATTAATGAAGGTGCACTGCCACAATGTCCACGTGCATAGGAAATGTGCACGAGTGCAGGGGGCCTGTCTAAGCACTGCATGGAGGTGTGAACATGTCGGCTGCAGACGCGCAACCTAAAATGCTGACTAGTACTGCCTGCCTCTAATAGTAATCACTCCTGCCAGTGTCCATGGATACTGAAATGTATGCAAAGCATACAAGACAGGTTCATGAACACCAAAATAAAAAGTAAACACAAAGGCACGTAGCTGAATATTGAGCCCCCGTCCCTCGAACATTTGTCATTTAAAACCCCGTGCCCATATTCCGTTGTAGTGTTGATTGTTATACCAAGTGGAAGCGAAACGCAGTGTGTTTGCATTCTGCTGCCCTTTGCTAAGCCTAGCCCAATGGTTAGGGTTACCACCTGTCCCACTTTCTGAGGGACAGTCCCTCTGTGGGCAGTTGTGTCCTTACCAAAAATATTAAAAATGGCAAATGCCCTGTGATTGTAGGACATAATTATGTCCCATATTTTATGTAATAGTTCAATAAAATAGTTATTTCTGTATCTAAAATACCTAAATGTTACAAGAAACAGAATAAGCAACTAAACTGCTACAAGAATAAGCTGTCACTTAGGCATAAAAGTAAAGTACTCTCCTTTGTACTGACCGCGGGTATGTGTCAGCCTGTAAAATCTGATGTGTGTCCCAAAAATGTCCCACTATGGCCATTTGAAAAGGTGGCAATCCTACCAATGGTCAAAACATTCACTCAATATCTGCCCATTTGCGGTCCAAATTTTCCCTGTCTGGATGGCCCAAAGATGAATGGGTATTACCCGGGTCTACCTACCATGTCACGAAAGATAAGTATTTGCGCGTACCTATGTGCATGAAGTACAGCATATGGAAGATCAAATATGCCAGTGTTGTCCTCACAACATATTGGTACCAGAGATATGTAGAGTACGCAATGTGTTCTGTTGTCTGTGCCATGGGCCATCAACCAGAGAAGGGATGGATGGTGTGTGTGGAATATGGGGGGGTGACGGGTAATGTAATAATTCACCAAGGGGAGATTGGGTCGGATGTACAATAGGTGAACTGGAGGTGTATGAGGGAGCAGTGGGTGAATCAGAAAGGAAACCAAAGAACATACATTCACATCCACAATACACCCTGACAGGCCATACTGCAGAACACAATCCCACAAACATATGAACATTAAAATGTGCGATACACATGTACAGAAACGTTACCGGCTCACACCCACATAATGGTCTGGCCTGAACTGAGCCATCCACCCCCAACACACCTGGATACATAATTGAATACCCATCATCCCCTCCACAGCACACCTCCCCCTTGCTGAACATCCAACAAATCCACCCATACACGGGCTGCTAGCTTGGCACAGCCATATCTGCAGATAGTGCCCCTACCCATATCTAGTAGGCAGTCTCACCCTAGGCAGTCTCAGGCTTGCAAACTAGGTATCCCTTGCATATATAACCCTCCCTCATTTTTGTAAAGCCAAAAGAATTGGAGTCATTGGTGCCCATAATTTTTGGCCATCCCTCATGGGATAAGTGTCTGTTCTAAAGATTAGACTTGGTGGCATGATATGATGTCCAGCCCCATAGACAAGCGGACATAAGTTGCATTACCAGTAGTTGTCCACAACCCTGCTCAGCCTTCAGCCAGTCCTGCCAAACCTACGACCCGGGATTAAACACCTGACTGTGATGCACATCTCCCTACGTGCATTATTGGGAACATATACTATTTACATGTTCCCATGAAGCTTCCCCATTTACCAAATAGTACATGTCTACAAATTGTATACCCCGTCCAGGTTCCTCATTGTAATGATGCACACAACCCCTGTATACAAATGGTACAGGTACCTCCTGTATGGATCTGTTCATATACATGGCCACGTATAACTCCAGATATGTAGTCATATATCTATAAATGTACATACTTATATTTGCATAGCTACACATCACACATACATGCATATAAGTAGTCAAGTATGTGTCCATTTCATAAATATGTATACTTGCAAATGTATACATATGCCTCTCAGAAACATATGAATAGTAACATGTACTATACATATGTACACCACCCCACTGCCACATCTGTTGCCAGTACTGTGGAATGGCTGTAGTAAAGTCATATATCCTAATTACCATCCATACAAAATGTAAGATGGATGGTTTAGTTTTAAAACCAGTAACTATGATGTTCCTGTTCCTGGGTCCAAGCCATGCAAGGGCTAATTTTATATGATTCCCACAATAATGGCAGTCGGATATAGGGTGATTAAGGTGCTTTAAAGCAGATGGAAGCGGTATGCGCGATGGCAAGTGGTGGTCATTCAACAATATGGGAAATGTAAATAAGCATGTAGGTGTATATGTATATACAGACAGATATATATATATATATATATGTATATATGTATATATATATAAATATATATATATATATATATATATATATCCATGAAGAATGAACATGGTCACAATAAAGCAGCTATAACAAATGTGAAGGGAAGCAGCAGCGGAACCCCCCATGATATTTAGTGCTGTCATATCAAGCTGCATCTCCAACCACAGGTAGGATGCTAACAGTGGAATGATGTCCATGTGCTAAGTCTGACTTTCAAACAGGTACAGGGCAGACCCAATCACCATTCAGATGAGCCAAAAAGCAGAACACTAATTGATCACCCTGACCATTATATGAATGTATGTCCCAGGGTTATAAGCTTGAGACGTCTGAATATACATGGAGTGAGCCAACATATGGGACGTGTCTAGAGCAGTAGAGAGTGGCGCATGTGTAGTGGTGTGGTTTATTTCCGACCAGAGAATGGATGACTGCTGTGTTAGTGATGTGCTGTGTTTGTTCTGGTAACTATGAACTATGGGTATACATGCAAATGAAGCAGCACAGCAATAGTGTAGTGGTTAGAGCATCTGCCTATCAAGCAGACATTGCCGGTTCGACTGCAGCACACATCATTTATGACGCATAAACCATATACGAGCATGTTTTGCTAATTTTATGTTATATAACGGTATAATGCCATTGAAATGTGAACTGGCGTGACGTATCACAGTAAGAATGCAGAAGGTGTTTGCGTGATGTGAAACGGCGGTTAAACAGAAAACCACTGCTGAAAAGTGTTGTACTCACCCTTTGTCCAACGGCCCTTGTTGTGCCCAGCAACACAATAAACCACCTCGGCAAGCTCGACGCCAGGACCTACACATTACAATCAATGGGATTTACCACTAAGCTACAGCAGTTATACCTAACTCTGATGTTATCACAAACATAGCAGACAGCACAGTCGTTCAGCAGTATGATCAAAGTAATTAATCATATAAATGTATATGCATGCATACGTACACACACACACACACACACACACACACACACACACACACATATATATATATATATATATGTATATATATATATATCTACAGAAGGAACATGGGCACAAGAAAGCATTCATAATGAATGCGAAGGAAAACAGCAACAGAATACTTCTAATATCTAGTGCTGACATATCAAGCTGGCCAGAGGTGGGCAAAATCCCTGCATCTCTAAACACAGGTAGGATGCTAACAGTGGGAGTAACCTTGTCCATGTGCTAAATCTGACTTGCAAACGGGTACAGGGCAGTCCTGGTCCCCAGTCAGACAAGTCTAAACCAGGATGACCATATGAACATCCTGACAATCATACAAATGTATGTGCCAGGACTATAAGCTTGAGAGGGCTGAATATACTTGGAGTGAGTCAACATGCAGCACGGGTCCAGAGCAGTAGGGAATGGCGCATGTGTAGTAGTGCGGTTTTCCCAACAGGAGAATGGATGCCTGCTGTGTTAGTGAAGTGTTGAGGTGTGTGTTTGGGTAACTATGAACCATGGGTATACATATAAATGAAGCAGAACACCAACAGTGTAGTGATTAGAGCATCTGCCTAACGAACAGGCATTCACGGTTCAAGTTCGACTATAGCACATATCATTTTCATTGCGGAATGAATGTTGTTCTGCTGTAAAACTGACATTATAACATGTAAAAGTGAACTTGAGTATTGCATGGGACTATTAACCAGATCCCTTCAATCAAAGTGGCACTGTCAGAATGAATAAGGCACAAGTAAGCACAAATAAGCAGCAGTAAACATATGTAACACACAGTAAGCATATGTGAGTGCGCTTGCGCAGGTGTAAGCAGCGCCCAGCATAGGAAATGCATACACGTATGTACAGATGTAATATATATATATATATATATATATATATATATATATATATATATATATATATATATATATATATATATATATATATATATATTGTCAAAGGAAAAAACTTCAAAGACCAATTCACGTTAGGTTCAAGCAAGGCACCCTTTATTACTTGCAGCAAGGAGACAAAGCATGTAGGCACAAGGTTTGTCTGATTTACTGGCGATTAATATGTTATTCTTATACACTTCTCTTCCTGTCACACAGAAAATGTTACTATTGTATTGCTGATGTAGTTAGACACAGCTTTCTTTATGTTCTACAGAAAATGCTACTAGACTTATTGCTGACTAAGTTAAATTATCTGCTGTTTTGCAAAACATTTTGAGAAAAACAACCTGGCCTTGGGCTTATTTTAGTCCATTTCAACTTTTCAATTCTTCAATTGTACTGTTCTAATACATGTGTTACATTTTGTCTAGATTCAAGGTAGATTTCTAACTTTAGTACAAGTAATGCTGACTATGGTTTAAACTTTCAAGCATCTATTGTTTTCTTTATCAAAGCTTCTAGCAGCTACATGTTTTCTCATGGCATAAGCAGAAATGAATATCTCTTTGTTAAGTTTCATGACATTAGCAGAAATGAAATGCTTCTTGTTAAGTTTCTAATAGCTGTGCAGATTCATGCAGTGTGAACAGAATAAATGTATTAACCCTTTTAAACCTCTAATGCACTAAACATGCATATTACTATTACAAATTTTTCTAACATATATATATATATATATATATATATATATATATATATATATAGATATATATATATATATATATATATATATATATATATATATATATGAAGAAAAAACGTTGTAACAATAAAGCATAGACAAGGGATGAGAAGAGAATCAACAGCAACTATGGTATTATATAGTGTTGTCAGCGTATGTCATAAAAAGCTGCCCAGGAGTGAGCAGAGCAGTGCTACTCACACCACAGGCAGGGTTTTACCAGTGGGAGTAACATCGTTGAATTGCTAAGTGTACTTTACACACAGACAGAGAGTAGTCCCTACTGGGACTACCAAAAATTCTAAACCGCATAAGGCTGTAAATCTATAACCCTAGCAAGGGCAGGTATGTTTAAAGACTAAATGGCTGGAGAGCCTGAGAATACACGAGGCGGGACAACATATGTGTAGGGCCCCTAACGCTCTGGAGAGGGCAATGTTTGGAGGTGTGTCATGGCTGTGATAACAAGTGGATAATAGATGTTATGTGTGTAAGTTAAGCACAGGTGGGGTGGAGGAACTATGGTTATGAAATTATGGATCCAGGCGTGCCAGAGTTGGATGGCTCGGTTCTAATTGGACTGCCCCGTGGAGGTCAGCGAGTTTGTAATAGGTATATATGCCTACATACATGCAGACAACAATATGTAGAAGTACATTCTCTGTAACACATGCATTCCATTTCTAGACATAAATAACAGGAATGTGCACATACAAACTTTGACAGTAGATGGAATAACAGGCTGTGCAGAAGAGGGGCGGGATGAAACTGCTAGAACACAGAGGCATGTACAGTGTCCAAAGTCAGTGATGTGCTGACGATAATCAAATGTGAGGGCTTCCCCACACATGGAATCCTTCCTGTGATCTGCCGGGTACAACAATGTCAAGTACTTAACTGGTCTAATTGTAAAAGAAATACGCTGAACAGATACATAACTAGGCTCCCATGTGAAACGTGTGCGATACCGCATAGTCATACATATTAATGAATTGTAGTGTCATGTTAACGGGAGTAAGGATGTAATAAATTATAGACTCTAATCTTGCCATAAACACATGCATGTTCCATGTGGGGCAACCCAGTAATTGCAAATAGTATTCTTTGGTCGCTCACGTCATCAATGTTTGCAGACTAAACATATGGGAGGTCTGAGGATACGTGGAGTGAGTAAACCGATGGGATGGCTCTATAGGAGTAGGGTGTGGCCAGTGTGTAGTGGTGTAGATACACCGCAAATCCGACAGGAGAATGGATGACAGCAGTGTTAGGGAGGTGTTGGGCTGTATTTGGGGAATCAGGAGCCATGGGTAGATGGGTATATATGCATATGGAGCAGCACAGCAATAGTGCATTTGTTAGAGCAAGCCCCTAACAAACAGACATTCTCGTACTGAATCACACTGTATCACATTTCAATTACCATCACTAATCCATACATGAACATATTGAGACATCTGTTCGCTGTATAACGTGCTAAATACCGATTACAAGATAACTGGAGTGAAGTGTCAGTGTCATAATGGATAAGCAACTAGTATGCAGGTGAAGCATATATAAAAACCATTACACATGTGTAAGTGTATATGAGTGGGGTATGTATTGGTTTACAGACACACACACACATATCTATATATATATATATATATATATATATATATATATATATATATATATATATATATATATACATATATACAGCTATGATAGGAAACAGCACACAGGAATGACATATGTTCACAGGCTATGCCAATGGAAGTGAGGAGCCCAAGCAAGAAACATGACACACACAGTATGCCCTTCCGCCCCCCCCCTACACCCTACAGCCGGATATGGGAAATATACATGCAATCAATGTAAAGTGTCCACTGCTCCCCAGACCATAGGCAGGATACAACCAGGGGGATACACAGTGCACCCGTAAATTCTAATCATGGAAAAGAGACTGGAGCGTCCCTTGCAGGACACCTCAAAAATTGGCCAAACCATACAAATGTGGTAGATCATCTATTTTTTCCGCGGTGTATACAGACTCGGAATTAAAGGGTGGGTAACGCTGATGACCCATGGGCCAAGACAATTGTATGAAATGGGTCCGTGAAGTGGAGAGTGGGCAGCATGTAGTGGTGTGTCCAGAACTGACCAGGCCCCAGAGTAAGGATGTGTGCTGATGGGGAGGTGAGGGTGGGGGAATTATGGGTAGCTACTTATGGGTCTAGGTGTGCAGGTGTTGGCTGATGTTGGCCAATATGGACAGCACTAGGGATGCAAGCAAATGTGTTCATTGGGCAGAGGTGTCGCCAAACGAGCAGCCACACCCACTGCGAGACCCACTAAAGCAAAGTGTAATCTATATGGCAAGGAATGGAATAACCAGATGTAGATGTATATATGTAGAGCTATGTCTGTGTATATCTACTCATAGCGACATAGAGATATGCCTCTCCCTCGCCATAGTACGAATGCATACATGCAGAGAAAGAATACAGGTACATACCTGCAATTGAATATATACATATGCAGACAACCATAGACCCATATGTCGTTAGATTTTATATATATATATATATATATATATATATATATATATATATATATATATACAGCAATATATAAATATACATACATGCATACATATGCAGATATATCTGTATATATTAATGTAACTATATATAAATATATATATATATATATATATATATATATATATATATACATATATATATATATATATATATATATATATATATATATATATATATATATATATATATATATATATATATATATATATATATATATATATATATTACAGTAAATATACACATGTATATAGCTAGGATATGATACAGTAGTTAAGAGTAGCATATGTTCACAGGCCGGGCATATATTGGTGGGAGGTCCAACAAACAAACATGCAACACTTAGCATTACCCCCAACCCCCAACTAGGCCGGTGAGACATACAGACACACAATAAAGATAAACACACCACTGCTTCCCAGACCACCGGCAGGATACTACCAGTGGGAGAGATCTGCAGGGTCTACACTTGAAACATAGACATTGATGTCCCTTGTGGGACACCAAAAATTAATGATCGGAGCCAGTCCTGGTAATGATTTATCCAACCAGGCTGTAGATGTACATGGACCAGTAGGTTGTGCAAGCCTGATAACACATGGGTCGAAACAACATACGACATGTGTCCCAACACGGGGAGAGAGGGCAGTGTGTGTTGGTTTGTTTATACCCCACCTGCGCCCACAGTCAGGATGAATGCTGTAGAGGAGTGGCAGGTAGGGGAACTATGGATATGTGATTATGGGCCTAGGCATGCAGGTGTTGGCTGGCAGAGCTGTATTAGGACCTCCCCATGGATGTAAGTAATATGCTGATGTGGGCATAGCAGACGCCCATACCTCTCAACCCCTAAGAGCACATCCACTGGATAGTCCGTAAACCATTGGGGGAACACATAGAGACCATACCATTGAACTGTCCCCAATTACCAGGGACGTCCCTGATTACGACTCAGAATCTAACTCTGTCCCACCTAAACCCTCCTAGAACTAGTGATATTAGGAGGAAAGGTGGTGGAATACACATAATGAATAACGACAACATTTAAGAGTCATAAACAGCATGCACCTCAGACAACGTGTATGAATACATATGCTCTGGGTCTGTCAATGTGTCAAGTTAATAGCACCAAAATTCTAAATGTGTCCCTGATGTTTTTATGCAGTCTCCCTGATTCAGTGTTCATTTTTCCCCATTTGTATGAGAGGTCTGATAGTGACAGAAAGTGCATATTCCGCTGACTACCTTAGAAAGATTATAGAATAATAGGTTAGGGTTACCATCTGTCCACCTTTGCGAGGGACAGTACCTCTTTGGGCAGTTGTGTCCTGCAAAATAATTGAAAAAATGGCAAATGTCCTGAGATGTTAGGACAAAGATTTACTTATATTGTCTGTAGTAGTTGCATACAACAATTATTTTGTATCTGAAACACCTAAATGTTATAAGAAACAGAATAAGCAACTATAATGCTACAAGAATAAGCTTTTATTTAGGCAAAACAGTGAAGTTCTTTCCTTTGTACTGGCTGTGGGTATGTTTTTCCCTGCAAAATCTGATGTTTCTACTAAAAAGTCCCACATTGGGCAATTGAAAAGGTGGCAACCCTATAATAGGTATGCTGTGGCATGTCTCGGCCAACGGGTGTGGGTCCCAAAACCCAATTACTTGTCTATATTGAAAAGTCTTGGTTCCCATGTATCAGCCAGATGGGTGCAGATTGTAAGAGGAACACACAAATAATATGAATAAAACACTGGACAGGCCACAGATTCTGTACAGTCGAACAGCATGCCGTTGCCTAATGGGCAGCCATTCCCGATACTGTAGGCAGGTAATACGATGTAATAGGCATCACAAGGTAATATTGTGGTCCTAGCTCCCACCCACAGGTGTGAGTGTCAGATGCAAGCACAAATGTTGGTGCATTTGCAAGTGCGGGAGTGAGCGGGTGTAAGACTGTTTGGCTACCAGTATACGAGTATTGCCCTGGTAAAGCAATGTAGAGGCTAACCGAGTGTAAGAAGCTGTAGCTTAACACTGCACAAACCCATGCGCACCCACTCACAACTGCTTTAATGTGCCTTACTCCCTCCATATCCAATGGCCTTGTTCTGCCCTGCAGCAAAATAAATGGCCTCTGCAAGGCTTGGAACCAGGAACCTGCACACACAGCTAATGTGATTTACCAATACACCATGGCAGATATACAGACAATGGACAGTACCACAAACATATCATACAGCACAGTCATTCAACAGTATAGGAATGTATCCTATCATGTAGATGTATGTGTGAGTGTTTATGTCCTGCATATAGGTACATACATATATAGAGATATATCTGGAACATACCATGTGGCAACAAAGCGTTACAAATGAATGAAAAGGGAAACACCAGTGATGCCTGTATTATGTAGTGGTGTTGTTCTATGTAATCTCAAGACTCCCTCAGACAGACATGTGTCATTCATACACGCAAACAGTTGTGCATTGACCATATACATCACTCTGTGTATGTAATGTACACTAACACAACAGTATCTGTCCAATCATTATGTGTGAACAGTACTCTTGCAAGATGCTGTGTGCAACATCATCATCATGATAAAGGTAAATGGGGTAACCATAGAGGGACTGGTATTGTTATGTGTACAATGGGGTCATCCTCATCATGTGTACCTGGACCATTTAGGAGTGATGTGCATACCAGGATCGTGCACCTGAGGGACAGGGGTGAAGATAACAGGAGTATGTTGTGCTGCATATTACAAGGGTTACATGTGTCCAGTGGGCACATGTGTGAAATGGACAGCTATGTATAGGGCAGATGTTGTCCTAGGAACTGATTGGCCTTATGTTTCCTTAGGATGAGGGTCAGATGTGGGGGAAAAGAGAGTAGGTATGGCCGTGGAGGATAGGTACGGTAGGATCACAGACAAGACAGCATACAGAGTCGGTATATAACACATGTGGGGGGATACACCTCGGACGGGGATGGGTGTTCGGCATTCACAAGCCCATGGGAACAGTGGGACGGAGGACCCCAGCCATGGGCAGCCACCACTGCACCTAAACAGCTGCAAAGGAGGCAGTGTTGGGGGCTGTCCAGGAGGGGCAGCATCACCCTGTAAATGTGACACTCTGCCCTTGAGCTTGCGTATCTGGCTTTGGAACCCGTTAATGAGCCCCCAACACACCATATCCGGGAGCGCATAACAGCAGACATGTTCCTTTTTGGCCCTGCTCCCAGGGGGGACATGCCCCATCCTCAGTGGTGGTACCACTAGAAGGTGGTGCAGAGCCAACAGAGGTTGAGGTCCATGGCTGGGCCTCAGATGTGCTGGTGCCTGGTGCCATAGACAGCTGAAGTGAGACAGGAGGTTCTGCCAGGACCTCCCAACCCATACAGCCTATGGTGTTGCAGTTTAAACCCACATATGGCTTAGTGATAGACAACAGCATTCAGGATTACCTACAACAGTATGTATAGATATTACCATCAACCCAACACAACAGATGGTATACATTTGCAGAGGGAGCAGAGCACATGCATATATACTGCATGACATCTGTACAATGTGTAGTAGACGTGTGACTGCAGCTATGCACAGTTGCCCGTTATTGGCTTGTCACTAGGAACCCCAGACAGTGTCTGTCATACCACTGTTTCATGTGACATATGTCCAGTTAGGAATGTGAAGGCAGTAACACATCCCTATCACCATGTACTGTCTGAAATCCTCACACTATGCTCCTGCTGTGCACAGATGTGTGTTCAGTGTGTAACATAGGAAACAAATGATTCCACACACTGACCAGTTCACAGATGGCCCTACAGATGGGGGTCCCTCACGAACAGAGTACTGTCATGTCTGTATTAAAACATGCAGAATAGCCATTACCACACACAACATTTTAAACAGGCAGTAGTCTCAATGCAGCATAGCTACGCTTACATGCTGTAGTCATGTGTGGCACATCACCCTCCTGTCTTTAGGCTATTTCCCACTGTGTATGATGTTTGAGGTGCAGCCAGATATCATCTGTGATGCCGCTTCAGAACACCACATCCAGGTACTACTCACAGCGACTGTCATGGCCAAATACCAACATGATGTTCCTAGATAGTGTACTGTGTTTATCATGTGAATGGCTATGGGAATACCATCACAGCTGTTCCACATGCAATCAGCTTGAGAAGGACTGCAATATGTGCAGAGGCCCTCACCTGATCATGTCCATCACTTACAATACACATGCTGCTGCTGAGCAGGTGTACTCCTCCACATCCACCAGAGAGTGTGTGGTAGGGACAGGCAAAATACACCAGAGAAGGGCTTGGAGACTAAACCCTAAGCATCATCTGCCACATGCCTAACAGTACAGGGGTCAAACCCCTGACTGATTAGTCATTACTATTACATGTGCATGAAGTTACTACATGTGCCATAAAGCCGACATGTTGCTGTACTGTAAGAGCATATATGTGTGTAGGTGAGAGACATCTGCAACAGAGCTATAGTAGACATACATTGGGTGTAGCACACATGGCTGTCCATGTGAATGGATGCCATTAACACCACAACCACACTCTCTAATGGACTTGCATTGACACTCTTTGCCAGGGCCACAAATACACAACCTAACTACTTAGTTTGCCACACTGCAGTAATGCACAGGACTACATGCACCACAGGGGATATCTGGAGGTTTTATGGGCTAGGGCATATGAAAGTGTTTGATATCTGTTGGTATGCCAACAAGGGTTATACAGGATACTGGAAGTGACTGTGGTTGGGAGCATCATAACCCACAGGCAGACACAAGGTGGCAGTACAGACATGCATGTATGCATTGCTTCATGGGTGTGTAGTGGTTGGCTGTGCAACATGACTGTACAAGGCTAGGTGATGGGTAATCCTTGGCATCGTGTCACCCAACAATGGTGTGCAGTGCGGTGCAGGGGTGTAGTGTTTGCAATGTCCCACACAGATGGGTACTGCATGATCTGCCCTGACATCCTGGTTACCAATGTGTATGGCCATAGCTTTGCAATGCATGCCATGTCTGTGTTTGATAGTCCTTCACATGGACATTGCCTGGGAAGTGCATGTCCCACAATACTGTAGAGTGACATGTACAGGTGTACCTCGTTTGGCAGGCACATATGTACACAGACTGTTATGCCCCGATATGTCAATACTGACTTGGTGTGGCAAAACCTGCTTATAGTCAGCAGGTCGACCCTGCACCTGCATTGATAGCATGATACAGGTATTCCCTGGTGTCAGTGGCATTGGTCTATACAGGGCACTTGTGTATGGTATTGTATGGCCTCTGTGGATCACATTTGCTGGCACCATATATGTTGCAGGCATCCAGTGGGGAACATAGTGAAGGCACATTGTCCGCAAATATGTGCCTATTGTACTGTTGTACAGGGTGCCATGTCCTCTGCAAGCCCACTGCATTCACACCATGCCTACTATCTGTCATCAATGTGCACGGTACTAGCAACATAGCGGGATATCCTAGGCAAGTGTGTTTGTGTATGGCACATGGGTGTAGGACATATACCGGGTACTAGTAGGGTTGCATACTTTGTTCACCAGGTCTTTTGCCAGCTGTAGGGGTATGGCTTGCTAACACAGTCCCATGGCTGATTGACAGCTGTACTCCTTCTGAGGTGGCCAATGTGTCATAAGACGGACACCATATAGGAAAACTACAAAATCTACTCCCTAACATGTGAAGTGGTTAGACACTCACACCCACTTCTACACAGGCTCTGACAGCCAAACACACACACTTGCCATGTCCTGTATTCGAACTCATACCTTCCATATCACACTGCAGCAATACGCATTTAGGGCATGCACTATGCAAATACTGTGTTACAGCACTCCTCCAAGTGTATTCCTAGGTGGGTGACAACAGCAGGATTGAAAAAGGTGGCCATGTGATTTGTACAGAGAATGCATACTCTACAAAGCACTGTATTTGTCTCACACAGGCAGACGCACACACAGTTGGCAAGTCTGGGATTAAAACACCAACCTAACTACTTTATCACACTACAGCATTACGCAGTTACAGAACTTGCTACCGAGATTATTGGGTCACAGCACTCCCATAGGCGTATTTCTAGGTGGGTGATATCATCAGCCTTGCCAAAGGTGGGTATAGGAATTGTATGGAGTTTGAGCAGTCTAAAAGCATTATTCTGTCCTCAGGCAGACGGAGACACACATACACAGTTGGCAAACCTGGCATTAGAACACCGATCTAATTACGTTATCACACTACAGCATTATGCAGTTACAGAACACACTACACAGATTACTGGGTTGCAGCACTCCCAGAGGTGTATTTCTAGATGGGTGACATCATCAGCCTTGCCATAGGAATTGTATGGAGTGTGAGCAGTCTAAAAGCATCATTCTGTCCTCTGGCAGATGGAAACACACACACACACACACACACACACACACACACACACACACACACACAGCTGGCAAGTCTGGGATTAGAATACTGACCTAACTACTTTATCACACTACAGCATTATTCCATTACAGAACATGCTACCAAGATTACAGAATCACAGCACTCCCAGAGGTGCATTTCTAGGTGGGTGACATCATCAGCTTTGCCAAAGGTGGGTGTAGGAATTATATGGAGTGTGAGCAGTCTAAAAGCATTATTCCATCCTCAGGCAGACAGAGACACAAACACACTCACACACACACACACACACACACACACACACACACACAGTTGGCAATTCAGGGATTAGAACACCAACCTAACTACTTTAATACATGACAGCATTACGCAGTTACAGAATGCACTATCAAATTTACTGGGTCACAGCACTCCCAGAGGTTCATTTCTAGATGGATGACATCATCAGCCTTGCCAAAGGTGGGTATAGGAATTGTATAGAGTGTGTGCAGTCTAAAAGCATTATTTTATTCTCAGGCAGATGGAAACACACATGCACAGTTGGCAAGTCTGGGATTAGAACACCAACCTAACTACTTTACCCCACTACAGCATTACACAGTTACAGAACGCCTACTGAGATTACTGGGTCATAGTATTCCCAGAGGTGTATTTCTAGGTGTGTGACATCATCAGCCTTGTCAAAGGTCAGTATAGGAATTGTATGGAGTGTGAGCAGTCTAAAAGCATTATTCTGTCCTCAGACAGACAGAGACACACACACAGTTGGCAAGTCTGGGATTAGAACACCGGCCTAATTACTTTATCAAACTATGGCATTACACAGTTACAGAATGCGCTATCAAGATTACTGGGTCATAGCACTCCCAGAGGTGTATTTCTAGGTGGGTGACATCATCAGCCTTGCCAAATGTGCGTATGGGAATTGTATGGAGTGTGAGCAGCCTAAAAGCATTATTCTGTTAACAGGCAGAAGGAGACACACACACACACACACACACACACACACACACACACACACACGCACACCAGTGGTGGAATCAGAACACCTGCCTATCTACAGATCACTATTACAATACTACATAGTTACGAGTCACGCCACAGAGACTACACATTTCAAGGTTGTCATTATGATCTTCTAGGAATGCGGTCATCAACAGGGATGCTGGCAGTTAAGATGTACATACCTGTGAATCTGTGTGTTTAAAGTAGTAATCCATCCTGAACTGGAGTATGCCCATCTGTGGAATGGACGACTACTATCACTATACAGGGTTACAATGGCCATGCCCATACACATAGAGGCACATAACCGACACAATGTGTCACTGGGCATGCTCACACACTTAGTAGCACAGGGCTCTTCGGAATGCTTTATGTTTCCATCTACACAAGGTTATACTGGGCATGCTCATACACTTAGTAGCACAGGGCTGCTTGGGATGCACTCTGATTCTAAACACGGAAGGCCACAGTGGCCATGCTATTACAGTTAGACTTAAAGAACACATTGTAATGGAATCCAGTGTTAGTAGTTGTCATTGTTAGCAGGAACGCTGCACTACATATATCTGACACCGGTCTTCTACACAACGTCTGCTGCTGTCCGTCACCTTAGATGTATCATTCTATACCAAGCATACTACTACCACTCACAATGATGTCTTGCTAGGAGTGGCAACTACTTGACCAACACAATGAGCCAATGTCCTGCTGTAATTACGAAGTTGTCCACTGTTTGTCATTCTGGGATGACATGACTGAAAGTAGACAGGCCTTTGTTACATATCACATGCATCCATGATTCAAGAGAGTGGGAATAATACCTAGGTCAATTTCGCCCATATAGTGCCATTCCAAGTCAAATGTCCTAAACACAGGATAACACCCTGACACCAAGAGGACAACTGCATTGTATGCATATGCTAACCAGTGCTAAATGTGTAGCGTTCGTAATCACAGCTCCTCACTGTAGATCCAACAATGGGGAATACTGACATCTGTGCAGTGAGGAACACCTGGTTGAAGGCTCTGTAGTGCACAATATCGCATCCACCATATACCTCAGAACCAGACATGTGGGCCATAACACATGTACGGACCGCTCCAGGTGGTGGTGTCCCCACATGCATAAAGGCCACTCACATGTCCTGACCAGTACTCCCACAAAAGGCATCACAGATGAGTCAGGTGCAGGACACAGTGTCAAAAGCTGCATACTAGGATGTAACCTTCAGACACCACCATGCACTCAGACCACCAACACATATCCATACATGTGGTAGGACATATAATAGTACAACACCATGTGACCTTTGACCAGTGGACTGTACCTAGCTCTACATCAACTGTGCAGATTACCCATGTACTGACACAGTTGCATCATGTGTTATGCAATGCAATGATACCACTGTTTGTAACCAGGTCAGCTGCACACATACCAAGGGCCCTCGGTTATTTACAACATTAACAGATGACTGTTGCTGTACACCAGTAAGCACCCTCATGTTTGGATGTGACATACATGTACCTGCCCTGGATATGTAAATGCCACATGCATACAACATATATGTAATTAGCATAGCTGTCATTGTCCTTTGTGCAGACAGGTGGCTACAGCCATTACGCACATGCACATGGAAGGTAGGTCCATGGCTGCTGAATGCTAACAGTACATAATGTGTGATATCAATGTTGACAGAGGTAACATTCCCTCTGTACTGGTCACTCATGACACCTATCATATCATACAACAGTCCATGTGTCATGTATGTCATTACACATGTCCATCAATTGCAATGCCTACAAACATGCCCAAATGACAGGAATGTAGGACCTACACACATGTACATATAGTGGTGTGCATTCAGATACCATGCATGTGCAATTGCTGATGTTTGCAGGTGACGTGTGTCTTAGTACATCATGCAGTTGCAATGCAGCCTCAACATTGCCAACTGTATATGGTGATATGCTGAAAGTACGGTAAGATGTACTTCAGGTATGGACAGATGTGTGGACATAACTAAGTGGTGGGGCATCTTTGCAGATGGATGTTTGCTGAAGACAGCTCACAGGTGTGTCATAAGCTGTCCTACAATAACCTGTGTAACCGCTAAGCTACGTTTTTTTAATTGAAGGGGAACACACACAACCTAGACAGCGGTCAGGGTGACACTGAAGGCAAATCACTTGACACCTGTAAAAGTTAAGATCTCCTTTGTGCATATATCACCACAGTTGCCAAAGGAAGTGTCAGTACACTTTGTTACATGTGCAATACTGCTGTAAGTCTGTCATACGTATCATGAGATGGGCAGGTGTTTGATTCACAGTATTGGCATGTGTGTTTGCATGTGTGTCCATATATGTCATGTATGGTAGGGAATACATCCCAGTTTTCCTGTACACTGTTGTAGACATCTTTACAGACTGCAATGTAGAAAGCAGGACATAGGCAGGGGCGTGTATTTCACACATGTGAGGTATCTGTATGTGCGTGCCATAGGTGTATTCAATAGTGAATGCCACAGTGTGTGTGTGTGTGTGTGTGTGTGTGTGTGTGTGTGTGTGTGTGTGTGTGTGTGTGTGTGTGTGTGTGTGTGTGTGTGTGTGTTTGTATGCATGTATGGCTGTCTGGTCCCTGGAGTGAGGATGTATGTTACCATAGTGAACTGATAAGAGCCATCCCCCCTCCAGGCGATGCAATCTACTATCCCTGTTGATGTCCTCGATCTTAGACCATACTGACTAACTCTACATGTGTAATCTGTGTGTCGCGTCATGTAAGTGCACAGTACTGTAATGAGAATTTGCACATGGGCAGGGGTCCTCACCTCAACACTAGCAACTGTGTGTGTGTGTGTGTGTGTGTGTGTGTGTGTGTGTGTGTGTGTGTGTGTGTGTGTGTGTGTGTGTGTGTGTGTGTGTGTGTGTGTGTGTGTGTGTTACTGTGTCTGTGAATCACTGGGTATGTGGGTATGTTACTGTGTCTCCGAATACATGTGTGTGAATACCTGAGTGTGTGGGTGTAGTTGTGTGTTCACATCCTGCCATGGGAATGTGTATTACTGGATCCCAATGAGGCATCACACTTTCCACTGGCCTCTACCCTTGTCATCAGCTAGACCACTCTCTTAACTCCCCACTCCATGTAACTGTACCTGTGATGTCACCCAGTATGGAAGTCACGTCTCTAGCCACAGTAGCTTAATACACAGCTATCATGCTCTTGGATCAGTAGATCTGTAGATGTGTTTGGAACATGGGACTTTCTAACTGTGATATGGAATCTACAAAGTGCATGCTGGTATTGTCATACATACCTGTGAGTAGCTCACATTTACATATGGGACACTAACTGCAAACACTGACATCCACTGGCACATGCAATTAGACCTGAAGGAGGAAAGCAGAACATCATGACCAACATGTAGTTACTATTGTTACACAAGATACATACTGTTAACAGTACAAAATGCATTCTAAATCTATACTACATGGTATGTCTGCTGCCTGTCAACAGTACACAACAATTGTAATCTACACTTATCTTCCTAATCTGTTCACCCTGTGCATCAGACCATATGAACATGTCCCTGCACCAATGGTGTGGATGACAGGGATGCGGGACAGGCATCATCATATGCAGAGGGTGATAATATTTGCCAAGAGGCCTAGGCTGCACCATTGGATGACATCATGTATGTGGGTTAGGGCCTTTGATTTAACTGGCCGTGTGTGGATGTTATGCATGTGTGTCTTGTGGTGCCCTACATATGTTTCAGGTTTGTGCATGTATGTATGCACACAGTTCTGGCATGTGTCTGGCCTACACAGGGGTATTATTGACAGTTGCGGACTGTACAGGCCAGGTTTTACAGCTCATGGTGTCCAGCCATGACCACATGACCTGTGCCTGCCAGGGGTTGCACAGGCACTACCAGGCAGAGGTGCAGACTGGGTACTGTCTGATGACACATGTCCACTGGAACTGTGTCCCTGTTGGGACCATCCAGGGCCATGTGTGCATGGCCTACTGTGTCCTGGTGTGGGCATCGCAGCACCAGCAGCACTGCTGCTGCTACCGCCTCTATGGGAGCGGGCATGTGAGGTAGCTCATTCATGTAGACCTGAAACAGGTGATGTAGCTGGCCTACATCCATGTGCCCAATGCCTAACTCCTACCAGATGTTCCAGCACAGACAGCTCATGCTCACGGATTGTCATGCCATGGTCAAGGGCTTCAACCATGTCAGCCAATCATCTATCCAAAACTTCAGCAATCTGCTGTTGAGCATTTGCCATTGCCTGGATGTTGTTGTTTAAAGAACAGACAGCAGCCCTCAGAAGCCTCTGATCTTCTCTGTTGTGCCTTTCAGCACATGCCTGTGCCTCCATTATGGCCTGAAACATGCGTCTTGTGACATCAGCTGCTGCACTTTGTCTTGCAGGGGCATGTTGGCCAGAGGTCCTCCTACGAGCAGCACTGGCCACATGCCTGTGTGGGGCATCACCAGTCAGTTGGCTGACACCATGGTGTGCAGGCACACCTTCTGTAGCCTCCACACTTTCCTGTTCCAAGCTACCACACGCCAACTGTCCTTCCTCTATAACCACTAGTGATGGGGTATGTGTTGGCATGAGAAATGTGTGCGGGGATGAGGGGGGTATTGATGGAATGGCAACCAATGGCCAGATTCAGCCCCTGACAACCCTGCCTGTGCCTCAATCATACGTTCGTCATCACTGCTAGAGTCTGTGGGGACACTAACATCAGATGGACCGCAGGAGGGGAACACACCTACATCATATGTGAGGTGCAGACAAGAACTGCACATTACAATCTATACAATAGACACACACACCACACACACAGAGACTCACACCCAGACACACACAGAGACAAACGCAGAGACACACGCTATGGCACGCAACATGCATGCGATATGACAGAAGGCATGCAGCTCAGACAATAATACTGGTAGTTATCATACATCCCTGGGTCGCACACAACAGCATGCATGTGTCATAGTAGAAGGGATGCAAATTACACAGTCATAGTAGTAGTTAGCATACATCCCTGTGTTACACCATGTAGACCAGCACTGTTAACAGTACACCTGCCTGATGTGTGGCATATGACCTTGACAATCACATGTAGTATGACATGTGATCTGCTGATGTGTGCAATGACATGTATACATGTTTAACACAATGGTATCCTGTCAAATATACAGTGGAGTAATGGTGTCTCAATGTAGTGTTTTCTGTCCGCCCTACAGATATACTGCACATTTAGCTGATGTGCATGGCCATTGCAGGGAATCATGAGGTGTCTCTATTGCTACACAGTGTGAGTTAGAGACACAGTTCATAGCCATGACTGTGTTCAGATACAATACATATATACTGTGGAATGTGACACACATCACTGAGGTGTATACACACTAAGCCATGATGTGGAATGTGTGACACAGGTCACTGAAGGGTATACGGATGACACCCCTGCACATCTGCAACCATATTGCTGCTGCCTGGCAACTATGGACAGACATGGCAAATTCGTCGGTACACCATGTCCCACATGACATCTGTGTACCATACACACACATGAGGAGCAAGGATGACAGTGATGTCTGACACCAGCAAGGGGAATGTACTGTATCTGTGGGCTGATGTGGTTGTCTGTGTATTATGTGTATACTGTACAGGTGACTGCTGTCATGTCGTGACACATTCAAGATGTTCAACACATCTTATGTGGTGGATTGATGTCACACCTACACAAGATGTGCACAGGCCTGTAGGTTGTCTAGTGTTCCACATCTGCAATATAACCATTACACAAAGGCCATAGTTGGACCATGTGGAGCCAATGTACGACAGGGTGTACACACAAGCACATCATGTCTACTGTGTATGTTGCTTCATGTCTCTGGCCATCCTCCATGGCCATGTGTGAACATGTGTTGGCCAAATGGTTATGACAGGAGTTTATTTCACACGTCAGTGTTGTCCCATATGACATACACCCATAGATGTCATATGCTCCACTGACGACAGGGTTATGCAGACAAAGGGTGGTATGTTTGGTATGTGGGATATGTTTTTCAGGATAGTTAGGCAGTGTTGCAGCCAGCCCACTACAATTCATGGACATGTCAGATAGCACATCACATTGTGTGACATTCATAGCAGGGGTATAATCCACACCGGTGAATCCTGTGGGCTGGCCATACTCCAGCTCACTGTGTAGTACTGTTGGTATTCCCCACATGTGTAGTTCTGATCTGTAGTACATGTCCCTACAGTGAACAACATATCCTCCATTGTATGCACAGCTGTCCACACATCTGGCAATGACAGTTTGTGAGGTTTCATGTCGGTGTTTCACATAGTTTGCAAGTATTGCACATGGGTAGCCATTGTGATGCATTGCAGGTCCGACCTGTATATTGTGACAGGACCATACATTATGTGTACGTGGTAAATGGCCACATAGCAAATAGATCTGTCCATTAACATGCCTGATAAATAATAACAGTCTCATCTGTAACAGGCTGCTATCGCAGCAGAACGCCAGAGGTATCTAAATAGGAGTAACACAGCAGTATGATCATTATCCATGCCTGTATGATAGCTACAGGGTGCAATGGGCATGCTAACACATATGCCAGTACAATAGACTATACTATGGGTATGTACATGTGTGCATACATAGAGTAGCATACTATAGCATGCGGCATGTGTGTATACATGCCTTGCATATGATGTTACATTACATATTGTACAGTGACACATGTAACTATATGGAATATAGTTGTTATATGTACAGTAGTGACTTACCAGGCAACTCCAGGCTTGGTGGTTGAGAGACAACCACCTCCACAATATCAGCTAAGGCTTGTGGATGTTGTTCTGCAGGTATTCCCAGGTTGGCCAGTAGCTCCTCGGTACGTGTGAGTAGGAGCTGGGTTGGTGGTCCACCACCTGTTGCACCTTGTTCCCTGGAAATTGCATTTGCATGCTGTTTCACCCATCTGATTAGGTCTGTACAGTGTCTGTGCACCTGCTGGTATGTGCGGTTGTGGCCACCCACATCATTAACCCTCCTGCGACGTTCCTGCCACAGGGCATCCTGCTGCTGTGCATCCTGTGGCACATGGCTGAAGAGGACATCATGGTTATCATGTAGGTATGGGATGAGGGCCTCATCCTCTAAGCAGGTATAAGGTGGTAGCCTTGCACGCGGCATACCTGGAAGACATAATGATGGAGACTGGTCACAGTAGCTCAGAGATGTACAGAGCTACAGCTGAACATACATGTTTATCACATTTATTATGATTAAATAGTTGTCTTTGCAAATCTACATGATGCTGACACCACTAACATGTTTGTGTCACACACATTTGACACTCAATGGTGATTGGATATTATCACCATATATGTGTGTGTGTCACCTGATTACATTGCTCATACTCCATGTGGATGCTGTCTTGATGTGGGCATGTCTGTTTGCCTGTACTGGTGTTCTTACCTATCAGCACATGCCTGGATGTGTCCACATTAATGCAGTCGACCTTGATACTGTGTATATGTCACATATAAAGACTTACACTGCCTTAATGGACATGACCTGTGACCCTGCAGACTTGCTCATGGAAGGTTTTACATGTATGTGTTTTGCCATATACATCTACATGGCACTGTACAGCAGTTCATCATCCTGCCATGTATCACCTGTGTTGCACATGTGATACACATGGGGCACTGGCTAGCCTGATGGTATTTGCAGGGATGGATATCAACTATAGCATGTATGGTTAAAGTCAACTAATAGGCTATATGCCCTGGGCCATATATGAGCCTGGGACATACCTCCCAACCATACTGAATTACTCAGTTTACCGAGTTTTGGGGTCCAAATGAAGGGGTGCCACGATTCCCGAATGGTACCCATTCATTTTCAATTTTTTTTGCTTTTTTTTTTTTAAATTTTTTGAATTTATCTCACTGTCGGAGCTGACGTCATCATGTGCGCAATGATGTCAGCTCAGTCAGGGCTACCAGCCAGTCGGAATTGAGCTCAAGGAGCTCACTTCATAATTTCTGGCTGGCTGCGAGTGCGCGGGAATTAAATGAACACAGGCAGCAGCACTAATGGCAGTTTCTGTTCGGGCATTGCATTTTGCTTTGTTTTGTTGCTGAGAACAGGCTGGCTTTGCTTTGTTTTTTTTTTTTATTTTTGCTGCTGAGAATGGGCTGGCTTAAACAGTTGCAGGACTTTGCTTTATTTTTTTTATTTTTGCTGCCTGCCGACTTAAACAATTGCATGACTTTTTTATTTTTGCTGCCTTGCTGCCTGCCAACTTAAACAGTTGCAGGACTTTGCTTTGTTTTTTTTGATGCAGAGAACGGGCTGGCTTAAACGGTTGCAGGATGTCATGGCAGGCTGCGAGAATAGGATGAAGGCACTTGGGGAATTAGGTAAGGAAACAATGGGTGTGTGTGTGTGTGTGTGTGTGTGTGTGTGTGTGTGTGTGTGTGTGTGTGTGTGTGTGTGTGTGTGTGTGTGTGTGTGTGTGTGTGTGTGTGTGTGTGTGTGTGTGATACTGAGAGTTTACTGTACTAAGTATTGCAACTAATTAGTAATTGGAGGTGTTAAAGTTGAGGTAAAACGTTTTAAGGTTATCTGTGTTGGAACATACAACAGAAGATATAATTTGGAAGGTGACTGAATTTTAACTAAGGGACATGCCTTTACAGTAGGATCGATAGCAAAGTGGCTGAGGATGGAGGGACTTTTTAATTAATAGGACTTAAAGGGGTGGATGTGGACAATGACTGTCTATGTAGCCATACCCTTTCTAACAGCTGTACATCAATTACTTGTTTTTTTTTCCTTCACAAAAGGAAACAAAATTTTCTTTTGCTATAGTTTTGAACTTTTTTAACTCCAGCGAAAAGTCATATATAGATGCACACAATGCCCTTTCAACGCTTATTCCATTTTGAGCAAAAACAAACACTTACTGTACACTATGAATGAGCATTTTATTTTTGTCATGCGAGTATGGTATACGTAACACCTCTACAAAAATATTAGTACTGCAGTGGTCTACTAGTTATTATTTTTGTGTTAAGTAACCATGGTCTTTTCATTGCTTAACACTTAGTTTATTAGGTACCACATTTCTAAGCTGATTATTAATGCTAAAAGACATTTCTACTGCTTGGATAGGTAAACAATATGGCGACTTGCAGCATGGGCTGTGAGCATTGTACTCATGCCTGCTCTTTAAAGGTAAACAAAAATTATTTTTTGGGATTTGGAAGAACCAGACAGAAATTTACAAATTACTCTGTGACATTATAATTTGTGTTGCTGAGTTTTACAGACAGTCCTAATGGAACCAGCCACTACGATCTTTAACCCTGACCCACGTAGAATCTAAAATGCTATTTTAACAAATATACTGCAGTTAGCTGCTACTTATGTTACAGAAATGGATAAAAATTACACATCTTCGGAACACTACACTCCAATTCCACTTTATAAAAAAAGTTTATTTAGTATTGGCTTTGAAATGCTAGGCAGCGACATTGCGCTGTACTTCAGGAGAACAATAGAGTCCCAAAAAGATGATGTTATTTAAGAAACCTAGTGACACTTCCGTCTATGTATAGAGCTTGAGTTAACGGTTGTATATAAGTGTTGCATGGAGGGAAAGTTGCTGAAAAGCTGTGTACTTAAGAGTTAACACCTACACCTCCCTTTCTAGCACCAAATCACTGTTTCGTGTTATTGTAGTATGTACTTCAGAGTTGGTTTTGGTGTGTGTTTATACATAGGTCTGTAGCAGAAGCAGACGGCATTCACTTGCCCACGGCTGAGTAATTAAGTGTGTGTGATTTGCCATGTGTTGTTTACCTGGCTAGAAGAGCTGTACATTTTTTATGCAGAGTATAGCAAAGAGAAGACTCAAATCGATTTTATAGTGCACCTGTCCATGAAGTGAGTTCAATATATTCTGCTAGTTTTTGCAGTTAGAAGCGTTATTTAGTCAAGGGCATGTTTAATCTTGTTGACCTGAGAAGCCTTATTACATTGAGGGCTTGTTGAAAAAGGCTACAAACACAGAGGTGTCAGCAAAAAATGATATTCTGGCAATGTAATAAAGTATATGCATACCTCTCAAGTGTACCTCATTACTAGAGATGTTTCTCATTTTGGCTACAAAAAAGTCTATATTCCTCAAAGTTCCACATTGAATAGGTCTGTCAGATATTCACTGTTGGGATTCTTTAAACCAATCTCCATGGTTAAATAGTACTAAATCATAATTCATCAAAAGAACTGCTTATTAGTATAAAGCAACACATTTTAACCATCCTGTGGCCTTTCTAGTTGAAGTTATTAGTAAGATGTTAGTAAACGTTCCACATTTTGCTCATTTATTCCACATTATGGGTGGCAGTGTTCCACATTTTGGAGATGGAAGGATGAGCGCTATGAGTATTTGGTTAGTTGTTGGTAGTGGATTACAGCAGAAATGGTGCTATTGTTTTAAAGTCAACAATCTGTGGCACTGACTAGTAAGTTGAGATGTTACTTATACAGGTGTATAAAACATTTATTTGTTTATTTATCTATTGACATTTGATTACAGGGAAAGCCCGATTGGGTAGAAGCCCATTTTCATCAGATGCCCAGGGAGAAAAGCTCTAAATGATAGGTTCATAAGTACTAGACTATTGGCCCTAGGGCCTATACAAACCTAGCCAAAAAAGGTACCCTGGCTTTTGCCACCCAAGAAAATTATTTTCCTGTGCCCCTGTTGAGCAGAGCCACAGAAGTGATCCCCGGGGTGAATTTCCTATCTCTCATCCAATCAAGATCTTTCTTGTAGAGTGCTAATGAGGTCATTTAAGAACATTAATTTTACAATCTTCAAAAATTTAAAGCATCAGCAGTTTAAACAATTATATCACATTAGACATAGTATAAAAAACATTGGTTAAGAATCAATACAAGGTATATGACAGTCATTTAATATTTAGAGATTTTAGGCAGTTTGTAGAGAAATGAAAGGTAAGTTAGTTTAATATAAATAAGAACTGCAATATGAAGTGAGGGAAAAACAAGCTTATGGTTAGTTTAGAGCAAAAGTCAGGGAAGAGAATTAGAAGTAAGTGGAAAAGGGGAGAGTAAGATGGTATAAGGAAAAAAGATACTTTTTCACATTTAGGGATATGTAAAATAGTAGCAGTGTTGAAAATTTAAAACACTAATGGTAATAAAAAAAACATTTCTTTTGATAGATAATGAACAGAAACATTATATACAGGCCACTCTTCTAAGGGTGCCATATTTTGGTTGTCTGTTCTTCAGTTTGCGTTTGAAAGTTGATATCCCACAATTCCACTGGGGTGGGTGGGGTTACATAATTATGTATGAAAATGAGATATTAATCAGCATACAGATTTGTACCTATTTTTCATGGGCCTTGTCCAGATTTTTGATGTTTCCAGGTTGAGAGGTATGGCCTAGGATGAAAGGTTACCTAGCTGTAGCCGACAGGCAGGTTTCTGGGACCAGGTAAATCAGTGCCACATAACTGATCCACAGGGTTAATGATACATTTACCATGCGGTCATCACACCATGTCTGAAAGAGGGGCAGTGTGCAGCTTTGCTGGATAGGGATGCATAGTATGGCAGGAGTATGTAAAGTGTATGGGACAAGGATCTGTCCAGCATGTGGTGATCCTTGTACTAGGAAGGTGGATGTCCATGAAATATGTGTTTGAGATCAGGATGTGTACATGTAGCATGTCCAACATCACTGGGTTGGACATGGCTTTATTCAGGGTAGGCATCATGTTACATAGTGGAGATGGGGATTGGGAAGGCTGGTGTAGGCCATCTGAACATGGCCAATACCCCTTAAAGGACATATGTGATCTAATATTGGTCACTTGAGTGATGAGTATGGCTGAACAATAATCTCTATATTCATGGATGGCACCCTGTCAAGATTAGGGTTGCCACTTATGACTACCTGACAGGTGTGGAGACGTAACTATCAGAGGAAAGACAACTGCCCAGCTGCATCCCTTACACATAGTGTCCATTATGTTGAGCACTGCCTAGGTGGTAGTTCATGAGTACAGGGTATTAACATAAGGGTGACAATGCAATATGTAGCTGTCAGATTGTGGCCATATGTCACACACCTCACCCACAAAGCCCCTTCTATATGTTGTCCACAACACTCTGAGTCAGCTATTGCTCCTAGATCATGGTCATTCGCACACTTCAATAGGCAGAAGCCTTTTGTTAGTCTGTGTGGTATAGACTACAATGAGGGGGAGTACAATGAATTGACCCTGTCTTACTGTAGTTGGCACTGGTGTGATGTGCATGTATTACCCAGACACCTTCTGTAGTGTTGGTTCTGCCAGCAGTCCAGTTGTAAAACACTCCTGTGACATAGGAATGTACATCTAGTATACTGAGTGTAGGTGGACCACAGTATGGGTGGTGATATCCTGTGACATGGCAAGGTTATGATATGCAGTGTGAAATCAACCTTACTGTCATCTACAGCTGTACTGCTGACATCAAATAAGTTGACCAAGGTTCATGGCCTTTCAGACCAGACTCAGCAGGGTGTAGTGCAGTACCTTCCATTATCAGTGTTGTTTCCCCCTTTGTGGGTTGTGATAACTGTCGGTGTGCACCATTCAGTGTGTACACAGCCTGACATGAAGCTATGTTTTACATGATGTGTATGTGGAGAGCATATTGTTTTGCCATATGTGTATGATACAACCTGGGATGTGGACAGGTCCCATGCAGCCTGAGTGCAGCTTGTACCTGCATAGTTGTGGTTACAGGGGCTCTGTAGTGTACATGGATATATGACTGTGAACCTGTTGGGGGGGGGGGCAGTGTGTTTTTGTTATGCAAGACCCTATCTGGATTGCTTATTCATGCTCAGCACTTGTTCAGAACATGTAAGCACTAAATAAGCTACTAATTACTATAGCACTCACTCTTCCTCATTACTTGGAGGTAAACAGTTTTTGTACGTACTTTTCTCACTTGCCTAGAGTAAAACAGCTCTTGTACTCACTTTCCTCAGTTATCTGGAGGAAAATAGTTTTATATTCAGGCATTTACAAGGGTCAGCTCTCAGTGTTCTCTCTTGTCTATCTGATGAATATGGGCACCTTTAGGCAATGTAGACATTGCCTCACGTACACAGACAACCCTCTCCTCCTGCCACCCAACACTACAACCTGTGAGAGATGCACTTATCTAGCCAAACTGGAGGTAAATCTCTCTCCAACCAAGACTGAACTTGACAGTCATGTGGAGAAGGTAAACATTTGCATCACACCACACTCATCACATAGTCTCACTAAATCTTCACCACCAAAATCCACACATAGTAACACAAAAACATTCGCAGGGGGCTCTCAGTAATAATCTGTCTAGGCAAAAGAGACCTCCAAAGCAGAAACGCAAGCAGCCTCCATCCCCCAACACAACCCCAATGACACATGCTCACAGACTCAGTGTGCCACTCAACCACAGCCAATAAGGCGAGACAACGTACCCAACACACTAGTCATAGGTGACTCTATAGTTGGGCACATTGATGTCCCACTCACCAGGCTAAACAAAGAGAAGGTTACTGTCAGCTGTCTTTAGGGTACCAGGATCTGCCACATAACCCACACACTCAGGTCACTCCACAAGTAAACATATGACTCTGTCATTGTCCATGTTGGTGTGAATGACCTGAGACATACCTCCCTAGACTACATGAAAAGAGACATGGAAGAGGTCTCTGATCTTGTAGCCCAGGCAGGTATGACCCTAGCCCTGAGTAGCATTCTGCCATTGCCCAGAATGATACCACAGTGCAAGGACAAAATGATTGACTTCAACAATTGGCTATGCTTCTGGTGTCATTCTAAGGGTATCCGGTATCTGTCGGCTTGGGATGACATGGTCAACAGACCACAATGGTTTGCCACAGATGGCCTGCACCTGTTGCCCCTGGGATTCCAGATACTGGCTAAGGTTCTTGCTGCCCCTATAGTGCCTTTTTTAGGCAAGATTCAGATAACATATTCACCACCATAACAGGGACAGGCAAGCAAAATCTGAGGGTAATGTTACTCAATGCTAGAGGTCTAAATCTCAAAATGCACTCACTCGAGGCACTCCTTCTAATGGAGAACATCGATATCTGTGCAGTGACTGAGACCTGGTTCAAGGATCCAGAGAGCACCCCTGCACTACCAGGCTATAACTCATACCACACTTTTCAGCCATGTAACCTGGACCGAAACAGCCAAGGCGGAGGTGTGTCCATATTCATTAAGGATATCACCCCTCCAGGCTAGTTGCTTAGCACAATGCATCCGAGGTTATCCAAGTGCAGCTAACTCTGGGCAAAACTGCAATCCAAATTGTAGCTTGCTACAGATCCCTCACCATGCCCCATGATTCCACTCCTCTTTTCTTGATGTACTGGAAATTATTAGGGTTCGGCCAAACACCCTACCTATGGGCGACTTCAACTACCCAACCATTAACTGGGATAACTAGTCGTGTACCAACTCATTAGCCCAACACTTTCTGGAATTCATAAACTCCAATGCCCTGGATCAACTTATCCACACCCCCACCATGGGCAACAATATCCTAGACCTGGTCATTACCAACATGACTGACCAGTGTTCCACACCTGAAGTCAACTCCTCATTGGTCCAATCTGACCATAAGCTAATCACCCTTGATAACCAAATTCCACCCCCACCCCCCCATTAAGGAAACCGCAGTAAAATATTTCTACAAAGCCAACTTCATGTTTCTTAAGACAGAAGTGGTGAACTTCATGACACCCTTGCAGATGGACAATACAGTTACAACTGCTGAATCCTACACAAATGCACTCTATAAGCACTTACTCAAGTGCATGGATCGTGCTATCCCAAACAAAACCAAGATGCTATCCTCCAAAACAAGGAAGACAATCTGGTGGTCCCCTGCCATAAACAAACTGTACAACAGAAGGAAGAAACTATTGCAAAAGACAGTACAATCCCATGATTGGAGGAGCTCCCTTGTCAACCTCAGTAAGAAGCTGAGATCCCTTATAAGATCCTCCAAAGCTAGCTATGGAAACAAAACCACCACTAATTCCAAGGACAACCACAAAGCATTCTATAGCTATGTCAAAAATCTCGATGGCAACACCCTGATCTGCTCTGAGTTACAGCACAAAGACATGAACATTACAGAACCAACTGATATTGCTAACATCCTGGCAGATAGTTTCAGTGCTAACTTTACCCCCCCTCTCATCCCCTAAAGGGCCCATATCTATACAGGAAGAATGCAGAGTTCCTGTAATCACAACTACGCAGGAAAAAGCTGCACTCTCTAAAGCCAAAAACACAGCATCCATGGGACTGGACAACATTCCAGGCTGCTTTTTACATGAACTTCAGAACAAACTGGCTCCCCACTTAAGCACCATGTTCAATAATAGCCTCACATCAGGCTTTGTGCCCCCTGAATGGTGCACAGCAACAGTTATCCCACTCCACAAATGTAGCACCACAACGGACCACAGGAACTATTGCCCTATAAGCCTGACTAGCCTGGTCTGCAAGGCTATGGAGCACATCATCATGAATCTCATTCACAGAGAAATTGGGTACCTCCAAACCATTGACCCCACCCAGTTTGGATTTGTTAAGGCCAGACCATGCCTCCTAAACATGGTGGTCTTCTTTGAGACAGTTACCAAGGCATTAGATGAGGGAAGGAGATCCACACAGCCTACCTTGATCTCTCAAAGGCTTTCAACACCATTCCCCATTCTGGTATTATCGACATACCCATCCACCGGAGCATTAACCCCTTTGTCACGAGATGGTTTGCAAATTGGCTCATGGACAGAACCCACACAGTGAGTGTTGCATACCCTAGGTCCGACTGTAAACCAGTTACAAGTGGCGTACCCCAGGGCTTGGTCCTAGGACCCCTCATGTTTGGTATATACTTCCCTGAGGTGCAGGCAAGCACAGGAGGACTTTGGCTGAAAAGGTTTGCAGATGACTGCAAACTAGGGGCCATAATTGGTTCCCTAGCTGATACAGACACCCACCAGAAGGGTCTCACTGAGATGGATACCTGGTGTTAATATCATGCCCTCAAGCTGAACGCCAAAAAGTGCATAGTCATCCCTTTGGATAAAACTAATTACCCGCAGACTAGCACATAGGTGGTAGTCCCCTACATACAGAAAAGGTAATAAGGGATCTGGGATCGCAAGTAGATAGCAATCTCACCTTTGATAACCGTATTGCCAAGTTGGTTAGAATTTCCTTCTACGTGGCCCCCTAATCTCAAATGGGTTCGCATACAGAAAAAAGGAGGCCATTGTGCCTCTCTACTCATGACTTATTAGACCCATTAAAGGATTCAACACCCCATTTGGGATGTACCTTACAAGACAACTGCAACAGCTTGAAAGACCACAACAGTACCACACCAAGAGGATTACTGACCTCAAACAGATGACCTATGCAGCCCAACTAAAGAAACTCCAGCTGTACTCGGTTGCATACTGCGTACTCAGAGGTGATCTCTACTTGACATACAAGGCCCATGTCAAACCCAGTATTGATGGATATGCTCCGCCTAAACAAAAGCCTCTGAGAGCCACATGCTCTTGGGATATAAACCTAACCACAATGATAACTAGGACGTGCTGGAGGGATAGTTTCCTGGCCGGGAGACTCCCCCCATGCTTTGGAACATGATTCCAATGTACATCAGGCAGGGCCCCTCACTAGCACTCTTCAAGAGAAACCTTGATGGGTGAATGGGAGACAGACATGTACCCCGGGGATCACTGCAGTGGCCCTGCTGGACAGAGGCACAGGGAACTAATGGCTCTGCTGTTCAGAGGCACAGGGAACTAACCTAAGAGGGTGGTGGAAGCCAACACACTCTAGCTAGGCATATAAATGCCCTTGGGCAGACAGCCTAGTACCTACCTATGAACCTAGTAACCTATTACATGTCTTATGTGCATGGATAGTTAACTAGCTCTTCCATTTTACTTTGCTATCATGCTGATAAATTCTCAGGTGACTACAAGTCATATGTATCCTGTTATTGTGTATCATATGTATCCTGTTACTGTGTATTATAAATGCCAATAGGCATAACTAATGTTTGCCTAACATAACAGTACTGCTATGTAAAATGTAATACATATCTGCCTACAATACTGTACATTACACAGTTATTGGCAGAATATCCCACAATGCAAATCATAATTGCACAGTAGGCCCACCTTTGACATGCTATTCTCAGTAATACACCTATACATATGCCTACTGTTACAATATATCAACATATACTATCCCCTGTTACAGCACGTACTTATTGGACCAACCCTGCCACTGACAGTAGCTGGAGAGGAATTGTTGGGTTCAAAGTCCTTATATAGCATCCCTTTTTGTGTATGAGGTGTTTGCCTTGTGACCTACAGCAGTACACACATAAATACTACAAGCATTACTATGCTCAACAATACATCACTACAAGATAACTGTTTCCACTATATGCATTGCGTACACTTTAATTATTACAGAACAGGTACTACATACACAGGCATACTGAGTGTTCTACATACCTTATTAGTAACCCGAGGTGTTGTTAACTGTTATTTCAATCTTTTTCAGTTTGTGTTTCATTTGTCTTTGTAATGTTCTGCTGGTATATACAGATGGTTTGAATGTGTGACAAGCCATCCTTTTATAGTTAAATATTGGTAACATGTGCTATCCTGACCACCAATTGGTGTTCCAAAGTAGCTAACTACATGCACATCAGCTGTGCAGCTACTCCATTAGTCAATACTATGGCAACAGTGGTGTGTAACTGAGTACTCCACTTGGGCATTGTCCCTTTGCTTTACTTTCAAGGAATGGATGTGTTGTTTGTGATGTATTGCAACAGCTATATGGAGACACACAAAAATATATTAGCTTCATGACTCCCGTGGATTGTGTGTAATAGCTAGAAGATGTTCTATATGTGAGTACAGCTGTTATATTTCAAAACAATGTTACTTATGCAGGGTTTGTTTGTACCTGATACTTTTGTAGATGTTTCAGTCTGGTAAGGATGTTTGGGCAGCTCAAGGCTTGGCTTGGTTTACAGTGTGCTCACCAGACATCTTTGGTTTGGTGTACATGTGTATCATATGGTGCTGTTAATCAGTAATTGGTAACACTTCCTGGTGTACACACAACCCTCTGAAATGGGATTAGTGCAAACAAACCCTGTAGCATCAGCAGTTGTTCCATTGTATAACAGCAACTATTTCACATAGGGCCATGTTAGTGTTTCTCTGACAAGGTATGTTAAGGCTTCTGCAGATGTCGTACAGTGAGTGAATGATTTGTGATGTTATTACAGTATGCATTTCAATTGGCTTGGGTGTGGGGGAGATGTCGGTGGGTGTACATAGAAGATGCAGGTGTGTAGGAACTGCTTTTATACATATTCGATATGTGTGAGAGGGTTTCTTCCATATTTGAACACCTATCCTTTAGTGGACTAATACTATGGTAATTGCAGGCTGATTCATTAAGGCACTGTTAATTGGTTCCTGTATAGTATGCAGGTGATGTTAGTTTTTCAATCCTTTTGGCAATACATCGGAATGTAATAAAGTGTTGTCTGTGTATTTCTGTCATAGGTATTTGCAGTCATTGGAGTTGTGTTGGTGACTGACCCTCTTTGGCTAGGGTTGCCACCTTTTCAAATTGCCATAGTGGGACATTTACAGGACATACATCAGATTTTACAGGCCGACACAAACCCACAGTCAGTACAAAGGATAGAACTTTACATTTTTGCCTAAAAAAAAAAGCTTATTCTTGTAGCAGTTTAGTTGCTTATCCTGTTTCTTGAAACATGTAGGTATTTTAGATACAGAAATAACTATTTTATGCAACTATTACATTAAATATGGGACATAATTATGTCCTACAGTCTCAGGAAATTTGGCATTTTTACTATTTTTGGTCAGGACACAATTGTCCAAAGAGGGACTGTCCCTCGCAAAGTGGGACAGGTGGTAACCCTATCTTTGGCTCATGTCCATAGCACATATTTGTAATAGTGTATAGGCATATACTCTCCATATCCTTTGTTCATAATGCTTGGTCATGGCGGAATGTGTGATTGCTATGGTCCATGTTATACTCATATATAAACACTTCAACCGCTGTATATGAGATACCTATGCAATCCCGAACGCACATATTTCCGACACCCACAGTACCGGGCCCAGACTCCCAAACCCCACATTACCGAACACACAAACTTGCGACAGTCGAACTCGCAAAAGTAACACAAACACAGAACTCACACACGCAGACACAGACACACTGCTACACACCACATCCAAACAAACCATCCTACGCTATGTATGAGCAGGTGGGCAAGCCCCCCTTACACCCCCCATGTGGGTGGCTGTGCCCCCACACCCCCCCCTTCTTGAATATTCTACCTCCGAGATCGCACAAACAGACATACAAAGCAAACCCACACCCACACATTACAGTCACCCAGAAACACACACCACACTCAGAACACACACTTACACACACTACAGCCCTCAGAAACACACTTACACACAGTAACCTACCTGAACCACAACACCAGAAGCACTAACTAAATGTCCCTTAACATCAGGATTTTAAAGCTCACGCTTCTGGTGTTTCGGTACTGTGGTCTTTCGGTCTTTAAGCCTCGTGATTACATGCGTCGGTATGTCAAGCATTTGGTATTTGGTAGGTATCCCATTTATAAGTACCTCCATGGTTGTATAGATGTTGTTAACCTTTCTATATATTTACATATATACGTATATCCCTATATATCGACATATCTCTCTCTCTCTCTCTCTTTCTATATATATGTTGATTTATATATATATATATATATATATATATATATATATATATATATATATATATATATATCTATCTATGTATATAGCATACACCTTTCATTGGGTACATGGCAGTTTGTCCTATTTCCATACAATCCTCCCTTTTGTGTTTTAACCTGTCAGAATACACAGCTGCAGTTGGTACATCTCAGATAGCTTAGTGGTAGGTTATTGTGAAGATTGTGTACATGGTTGTGTGTTCTAATCCTGGCAGTCGTCATTTTACCTCTCAAAGCAGGCACTGGTAGTGCAAGGGTGATTAACGCACATTTCAGCGGTTGTGGGCAGCTTTGCCCGTGATCTGTGCGATGTTCAGCAAAGGTTAAACCTGTGTGGTGCTAATCTGTGTAGTCATGTTTAAGCACCACTTACCGGCACAATAACCTGCTAATGTCTGCTTAAAAGTGCTTTAATAACCTGCATACAACATCCCTTATTCGGGACCTCAGAATGACGTAACAGCCCTTGCAGGTCTTGAAACTGGGACCATGACCACCACAGTCACTGGCTTTACCACTGAGGCATCTGATATATGTACAACTTATATGGTGTTTAGTATGTACAGTGTACTACAGTCATTCCTCACTACTGCAAACAAATGTGTAAGTCAGTTGGTGTACATATGTATGATACCTGTTAATGTTCATATGTTTGTTGAAGTCAGTTTGCAACGTGACCTGACAGGGTGTATTATGGATGAGAATGGTTCTTGTTTTGTGTCCTTTTTACATTGTGCCCATACTCCATGTGTACCCCTCCAGTTCACGTAATGAACATCCGACACAGGCCCTCCTTGATGCATATTCCATTAGCCAGCGGTCCTCCCCCACAACAGTCTCCACATACACAGCAACCATTGCTTCTATGGGCAATTAGGTTTGTATTAATAGTTATAATACCAGAGCTGCAAGTGTTTTGTGTACACTTCTATCCATTTGGAATGTGTCTGTGTCACAGAGTGTGTTCATAGATGTTTATATATATCTATATATATATATATATATATATATATATATATATATATATGGCTATAGATGTTACTGTATAAATATATATATAAATATATATATATATATATATATATATATATATTTCTATCTATTTGCACACATCAGTGACAAGCATATATATAGATATATAGATATATACAGACATATTTAGTATTAATTTGTAACACTTATACATATGTAGACTTGTATATGTTGATTCACATATTACAATACATTACAATGTACTGTACATATGTATGCAAAGTGACTGTCCCATTTGTGGTCTGTACTGTGAAATGCCTGTAGTATAAGGTGTAGTCTAATGACCACTTACCATGTATACAGATTAGGTGGCTTAGTGTTAGGTCCCATGACTATGGTGTGCATGGTCCAGGAATCAACACCTGTGATGTATTGGACATGTTTTACTACAGAATAAGGCTAATTTGAGCAGTTGTACGGAGGTTTAAAGGTGTTTGTGTGGCATTATACCAGCGGTTGTACACAGTTAAACAGACTTTACATCCTACAACCTGTGCACACAAATATGGCCACTTCTGCTAACTACTCAGGATATATAGATTTCACAGTGACGTAACATCTCACTATGTGCTTACATAACATTACATTGTCTGTTAAATGTACTCTCCAGCACACATGGGTTTATTATTCTGTAAAATACTACCTATATATGCAAGCTGTGGTTAAGGTATACTACCTAACATGTAAAACATCTCTGACTTTATTGGGATTTGAACAGAGGTGGTTCATGCTATAGGACTGCAGGACTGCAGCCCTCCCACCTAAAAAACAAATAAAAAACAGAACAGAGAAACAGAAAATCAATTCCTGGAAGTGTACGCATGCACACACACTCTCAGGCTGCTTTCTCAGCAGTGTAGATAGGGGGAAAGGCATCTCAGCCCCAAGGAGCCCAGCAGTCTGTGTGGTGATGACATCACAAAATGGAGGCACTCTGGACTGCAGCAGTCACAGATTTGGACTGCAAGGAATACTTTGGGATGGACCAATCATGCAAGGAATACTGGCAAAGGGGCTGTTCAGATATCAGTGGCAACCGAGCAGTAAGTAGAAGTAGTTATTTAGCATGTCAGTGGGGCTGGGGCTGTTTGGCAACAAGGTAAGCATGCAAAGTGTGTGTGTGTGTGTGTGTGTGTGTGTGTGTGTGTGTGTGTGTGTGTGTGTGTGTGTGTGTGTAATGCCCCAGTTGCTATATACTGGTGGCTAGAGCAGACTCATGGTGGTGTGGTAGGGAATACCTCAGGCTTGAACCCTGTACCTTGTATGCAGGTGTTAAGGGCCTGAATTCCCTACCCACCACCATTTGGAACATAGTTGCAGATTTTTGCCTCATATTTGAGCAGTTCTGTTCCTCATAATATATGTGGTGTCTAAATACTTAAATACTTGACATTTGATGGTGTAGTGGAAGCGTTGTTGCCTCACAGCTGTAGCTTTTCAAGTTTGATTCTTGGCTAGGGTGCCTTCTGTGTGGGGTCTGCATCTTCTCCCTGTGTTTGTGTGGGTTTACTGTTGTGTCCTCCCATGTTACAAAGACGTGCCTGCATTATTTCTTCCTGGGCCTCTGCTGAAAAGTGTTTTTTTTGTTCCAAGTCAGACTGTCCTGGTTAACAAATGTTAAATAAAATTGACAGGCATTTGAATTTCAGACTTCAGGTTTCTGAATGTTTAACTCCTTACATATTTGATGGTGCAGTGGTAGCATTGTTGGTTCACAGCTGTAGGTTTTCTGGTTTGATTCTTGGCTGGGGTGTGTTCTGTGTGGAGTTTGCATTTCTTCCCTGTGTTTGTGTGGATTTGCTCTGGTGTCCTGCAATTTTACAAAGACATGTCTGCAGTATTTCTCCTTGAGCCCCTGCTGAAAATTGTTTTTGTTCCATCAGAAGTAAAATTGACAGGCATTTGAATTTCAGACTTCATATTCTTCAGAAAATACATAGTAACACAACCTGTTATTCCAGCAATTTTCTAAGTTTATAAGATGAATATTTTAAATTTGTCCCTATTTTTGGGACTGTATTCCACCATTATTGGCTTTGTCCAGGTTTTTTGTGCTAAGGTTGACAGCTATGGCAAGAACTGAATTCACTGAATATGTCTGAGGGCTATATTCCCTCATTACTGGGTTTGTCCAGGTGTTTTGTACTAAGAAGTTGACAGCTATGGTGAGAACTGAATTCACTAAATGATAGCCATTTAAGTTTCAGTCTTCCTCTCTTTCACAAAGCAGCTGCTTTGACGTAGTGGTATGTTGCTCTGACTGTTTCGCACAAGGACCTTGTCAGTAAAATGTATGGTGGTAACACAGTATTTCTCTTTCACAAAGCAGCTGATTTGGTGTAGTGGTATGTTGCTCTGACTGTTTTGCACAGGAACCTTGGCAGTAAAATTTATGGAGGTAACATAGCATTTTATTCTAGCAACTTTCCAAGATTATACAAGCAATGTTTAATGTGTCCCTGTTTTTTGGGCTTTTGCCCCCCCCCCCCAATAAATTTTGGCTTTTTCCAGATTTCTTGTGCTGCGAAGTTGAGATGCAGTTGAGTACTGAGTAGGTTTTACAAGGAGCTGAAAGATGCAGGGGAAGAGAAGTTTAGTGCTGCTTATGCTAAATCAGCTTGTATTGTTAATAGCACAACAGGTTGTATACTTGCTTTTGATGCAGAACGCTGTGGGTTCTACTCCCACAAGGGGTCGATGCGGCCATACTGAGAATGTCTTCCTTGGTGAAGATACTAACCATGATCCTGTTATCAGTTTGCCATCCATTTCCTCTTGCAAAATTACTAGCTCATCATTTTTTTTATGTAATATAGGCAATTTATTCCTCAGGGGCAACAGACACTTCATTTTTCGATGAAACCATGAAATATAAAGGTATTTGCTAGCAGCAACCTCTTCATTAGTTACAGATTTCTTTAATGTGGAATTATTTAGATGACTTTTACTTCTTCAGAGATTGTGCATATTTACTAATAATGGACTGTAGAATTGTGCATATTTACTGATAATGGACTGTAGAATTGTGCATATACTGATAATGGTGGACTGTAGAATTGTGCATGTTTACTGATAATGGTGGACTGTAGAATTGTGCATATTTACTGATAATGGTGGACTGTAGAATTGTGCATATTTACTGATAATGGTGGACTGTAGAAGTCTGAGTAGACTTTTATGGTGAAAATGTTCTGAACTGGGCAGTTTTGTCATTATGGGTGCATGGGTTTTGTTTCATTGCTTACTGGACAAAATGTTCAAAACAAATTTAAAATAACAACTGTACTGTATTGTACAAGGAATATAATTTAGTACAATCAGGAAGGTGTATCAAAGAGCACATGTATGTTTCATATGCAAGGGGCCTATGATTTGAAAACAGCCCAAAATTAATCTTTATCTGCCACTGGCAAAACGTATTTTCTTTGAATGTGGGTTTCAATGCTGTTTCAATGAATGTGAGTTTCAAGGGCAGAGAAGTTTTAATGCTAAGTCTGTTTTCAGTGTGAGACTGCATTGCTTTGTTTAGCAGATGTCTTAGTGCTTGTGCTGTAAAATGCAAAATAAAACTTTCAAATGAAGTCCAAATCATCATAGAAGTAAAGCAGTATGCACATTAGTGTTTATGGTAAATGGAGTGAAATAGCCAAGTAATGGATCATTTGAATGGCTGCAGAGGCTTCATTCGACCATGATTTTGTGAGGGGGAAGGGCGGCAAACTCAGACAGACCCAGCTGAACTATACCTCCCAACTGTCCAGATTTTCAAAGAATGAATAGATTTTTGCTTCTTATTTTTGGGTTTGTTCCTTGGCGGCCACGGTGGTGCAGTGGTTAGCATTGCTGCCTCACAGCAAGAGGTTCTCTGATTTGATCCTCAGCTGGGGTGCTTTCTGTGTGGAGTCTGCATTTCCTACCTGTGGTCGTATGGGTTTACTCCGGGTGCTCCGGTTTTCTCCCACATCCCAAAGACATACTGCAGGTGGATTGGACACTCTAAATTGGCCCTAGGTGTGAGTGTGTGCCTTCTGTGGAAGGTTGGGTGCCGGTCTGGCAACTCAACACCGTAAAACTCCACTGCCAATCATGAGTGAACAAGGTGATCTGCTGTGGTGACCCCTAACCGGCAGAAGATTTTTGGTTTGTTCCTCATAAAATTTGTAGTTTTCTGGCAAATCATTTAGGAATTAAGTCACTAAATAATGATACACCGAGTTTCAGACTTCATAACCTTCAGAAAAATGCATGCTAAAGTAAGACCTGTTATTCTATCAACTGTCTCAGGTTATACAAGAGCAATTTTTAGTACTGTTTATATGTTCTCCCAATATATTTGGCCTTGTCCAGATTTATTGCATTAACAGGTTGAGAGGTACATGCAAATAAATTGCTTTATAGAATTAGGCATAGCCAGCCTCTCAACTGTCCCTGATTTTGGCTCAAAACGTTGCTCTTCCCCCTACTAATCCCTCCGCAAAATAGCAATTTTAGAAGAAAACATGGAGGGTTTACAATTAAGAAATAACTGTAGTAATCAAAGTTATAGATTACTTGAAATGCATGTAGATTCTTTTATTTTGTCAGCTGCTCAAGTTAGCAGTACTAATATTAAAGGGTCCCTTCTTTGTCAGGTTTCCAGCTGTAGTGTGTGGCTATTTTATATTTTTGCATCACATTATTGGTCCATTTTTCATAAAATTGTGGGGTTTTTTGGCAAATTAGTGACAAATCATTAAAGACTGAAGTTAGAAAATAATGACAGACATTTGAGTTTCAGATTTCATGCCCTTCAGAAAATTCATACTAATGCAAGACCTATTCTATTATCTTTCTAAGTTTATAAGAGCAATATTTAAAATGTGTCCTTATTTGTGGGCCTTTGTCCCACTTCTATGTATGGCTTTGTCCAGATTTCTTGCTCTGAGGTTGAGAGGTATGACAAATGTGTCAGGGCCATCACAGTCAGCCAGAGACATTTCAAATTGTGACATACTTGTTGCATCCCACTCCCGCATGTAGTGACTCTGGATGTGTCCAAGCAAGGCAAGGAGTATGCAGTGTAACATGTACAGAGTGTCCACCCATCCAAGGTAGACACAAGTACTACAGTGGGTTTTCATCTGTCCTTGATTTTGCAGAATGGTCTGGTTTCTGTCATATTTTTGTACTGTTGATTTATGCTTATTACTCAGAAAGTGCCTGTTGCTCTGTGTTTAAGTAGCAATGCTTTAATGACCATAAGGTAAGCTTGTCTGAGATCGTAAGATGCAGGTAAGCTTTAATAAGCATACTGTTAAAGAACTGCCAACATTGAAAGCCTTTCTGTTGTTGCCATGCAGAGAATACTTACCTAGATAATTTATAAGCCTTGGGTATTGAAGGACAGGATTACATTATTTTAAAAAGCTCATTACACTTGTTGGAGACTTCCAGTCATCTCTACAGGCTTTACTCATAAACTAAACAGAATGCCAATCATGTGTGGTCCATAACCTGTACAGTAATCCTTTAAGCAATGTATCTTGAGCTTGTTTCTTGTTTGCTTTTCATTTTTTACTTTGATCATGTTTTCCCCATGAAACAAGTAGATAGTTGTCAGGCAGCATGTCTTTTTTGGATAAGAGACATTTTTACAAGTGGGGGTATCACAAAGATTGCTACTTTCAACATGTTACTTGGTACTTTAATAAAGCTGAATATAAATTATAATTAGAACTGCAGTGCAAGGAGAAGTGGTTTGAGTTGAGTGCTGCTTGTTTTTCTTATACTTGATTTTGACTGGCATTCCAGTAATGTATTTAAAAATGTATTTATTTTTTCATGCCTCACAACCTTTTGTTTCCATCTAGATATTAAGTAAGTTGTCATGCAGCCAATGCATTGAAATATTTTTATTCTTCTACACTTATTTTTGTCTTGATTGGACTCTCATAATGACGGTTTAGCACCCAGGGCAGCATATTTAATTAAAGTTAGTTTTTGTGGTTTTGAGCATAGCTCTTCCCCTAGTTCTAGTTGGCCACACCCCTTCCCATTGACCCCACCCATTCAGCTGTCTCCGGCAGCCCCCTTTGGTTTGAAGTCACCAGCCGCGACTGGATTTGAACCATGACTGCACAGATATTATGCAAATGCTGTAGCCATTGCACTATTGACATTAACGTTCCTTCTGACTATTTCCTATGTCCACGAATCCTATATGTAAGCTTGGCTACACAACAGGCGGAGCCACCCACACCCAGTGAGCTTCTCGAAATACCGACATAACACATGAATTGAGACTATACATTAACATCCTAACTACATTTGGCATAGCCCCTCACTGACACACTTCAGGGGAAACCTTAATGTGTGACTGGGTACCAGTATATACCGCCCCTGGGATCATGTGTCCTAGAAACATTCATCCAGGGCGTGGGGGAGCCACTCCAGTTTTATAGCTGCAAGACCTGTTGAGGAAATTGAATGCTGTTGGGTTGTCATGTTAACATGGCCTTTTGAGATCATTATGTGCCCCTATCACCCTACAGCACCCCAGTCTTCAACAGCTTCCAGCAACTCTGCCTGGAATCACTTCATTGGCTATGCTTGACAGAGGCTCAGTTACTTCATCAACGGTGCAGATAAAACCACCATACTGTAGCTATGCTTCTAAATGCCCTTGGTCAGATAGCCTACTACCTATATCTGAACCAATACAGTGCAGACCATCTCAAACATCATATGTGATTATACAGAGTTCTCTGATCACAACATACAGTGTAAAATCATCATGTAGTCAGACAACAGTAAAGTACAGCAATAGCATAATCACTCCAAAAGCCCATCTTGGAAGCTAGTGGACTTGTATAGGTTTCAGGCTTTGTATTGCTTACCAGTAGTTTACCTACAGGGAAGATGGGACACAAGTACAGATGGGAAATATGTCTGCAACAATGCCATACCAACTTGCATGTGTCAGCCTAAGGCTTTGGAATGCTGGGCAAGGCTATTGGCGCCCCCATGGTACCATTTTTAGGCAAGTCTCAAGGGTGAATCTCACCTCCATGAACTGCACAATAGCAAAATCAATGAGGGTTAGGCTACTCAATACGAGGGGTACTACTCAAAACATGCACACACTCACAGCACCCCTCAGTATGGACAACATCTACATCTGTTCTGTGACTGGGACCTGTATAAGGCTCCTGTGAGCACACTGGCACTACCAGACTACAACCCATAACACACATTTCAGCCACTGAACATGGACTGGCACAGACATGGAGGGGGTGTATCCATATTCATCGGTGATACCTACACCTCCAAGTTAGTGGGGCAGCATGATACCTCTGTGATCATCCATGTGCAACTAACATCAGCCACGACTGCAATGCAAACAGCGAGCTGCTACAGATAACCCTCCATGACCCAGGAGCACCACTACAACTATCTGGAGACAGTGGTAAACATGACAGTCCTACCAGACACCCTGCTATTGGTCAATGTCGGCCACCCTACACTTAACTGGATAACCTACTCAAGTATTCACTTCCAGGCCCAGCACTTCCTGGGATTTATCACCTCATATGGCCTGTATCAGTTGGTAGATGGACTAATAAGAGGTGAAAACATACTAGAAGTTGTAATCACTGCCATGTGCAACAGGTGCACTACAGCAGAGGTAAACCAGTCACTGTTTAGATCTGACCATGAACTAGTCACTGATGATTTCCACTCCCAACCATCTCCCCCACCCAAGGAACACACAGTGAATACATTTCCTACAGCTAAATTCACAGTACTAATGACAGAGGTGGGAGGGTTCACAGCCCCCATTTTCAGGAATGACACTTCTCAAGATACAGACAGAATTACAAATGCAGTCTATAAGCACCTACAAAGATGTATGGGTCATGCCAACAATGGTAAACTAGGACTCGCTACTCCTATACAAGGACACCAGTCTGCTGAACCCCTGCATTATACAAGCTATACAACAGAAGTAGGACAGTAGTCCAGAACAACAGCAAATGCCAAGACATGCAGATTTCTGTGACCAGTATTAGCAAGATACTTATGTTACTCATGCAATCATCCAAGGCTGACATTCACAGGTTAATAAGCATGGATTCGGAATATGACCACAAAGGCTTCTTTGGCTATGTCAAGAATCTAAGCAGTAACACACAGATTTGCACGGTGCTGGTGCAATATTTCACTGAATATACTGCCCCTACTGATATCACCAACACACTTGATGATACATTCGGAGCAAGCTTCACCCACTACAGGGCCCACAACAATACCCAAAACGTACAGTATCCCAGACATCCAAGACATACAGGTGGTAATGGCCCTTTCAAATTGCATGACAGAGCATCAATGGAGGCAGATGGTGTCCCAGACTGCATCCTGCAGACACTACAAGACAAAGTGACCCCCCCTCGCCTAATATAGCAATTCAACATCAGCCTCTACACAGGTTACATGGCCATTCAAGGGCTCATTGCAACAGCTATTCCACTCCACCAAGGTGGTGACACAACTGACCATGGTAACTACCACCCCATAAGCCTGAGTAGCCTGATCTGCATGGCTATGGAGTGCATCCTCATGGCACTCATTAACATAGACAGTGGTAACCTTCAGACACTTGACCCAACCCAGGCCAGCTTGATTGACTGCAGATCATACCTACTGAACCTGTTTGACATCTTACAGTCACCTAGACTTTAGGTGTGGGGTGTGGTAGTTCACACATACTACCTGGACCTCACCAAGGGTTTTGACACCATTCCCCACTCAGGTATTATTTCTACACTCACCATCCAGTACATACACCCATACATCACAGGTTGGTTTGCCAGCATGCTTACACACAGAACCCACATGGTAAGCCTAGCAGCCTCCAGGTCCAACTCATGACCAGTCACAACTGGTGTCCCACAGGACTCAGTCCTGGGAGCCCTACTGTTTGCCATATACTTCTCAGAGGTATGGGCTAATACAGGTGGACTACAGCAGACCATGTTTGGTGATTACTGCAGACTGGGAGCCATAACTGACAGTCCAGCTGTCACAGACATCCTTCAAGGGGCCTCACATAGACCAACACAGGGTGTCAGAGTCATGACCTCCAGCTAAAGGCCACATACTGCACGGTTATTCCATTTTGGGAAACTACACACACACACATATTAACACATGAGTGGAAAACACTATAATTCAGACAATGTAATGAGTATGTGGGGACTACATTAGATAGTGATCTCTCCTTTGACAATCATATCTGCAAAGTAGTTAGGATATCCATCTATATATGTCATCTGATTACTTAAGGGTTCTCATCTAAACAGACTGAGGTTATTGTGCCCCTTTACTCATCACTCATCAATCCCATCATCGAGTATGATAACCCATTTTGGATGTACCTTAGAAGACACATCCAACAGCTGGAAGGGCCATGAATGTACCTCGCCAAGAGGGATAATGCCCTCAGACATGTGTCCTATGCTGCCAGACTGCATAACTTCTTGCATTACTCCATGGCATCTCATTTACTCAGAGATGATATATGCTGGCCAACAAAGCTGTGTCCAGGTCAGGCTTAATGGATATGCTCCACCTATGAGAATCCATGTCACAGTAAGCCACACACTGTAATGAGCTACACCTTGTCACAACCATAACTGGAAGATGCTGGAGTGATAGATTCCTGTCATGGGTACTCCCCATGCTTTGGAACTACATCCCTGATTATTTTATACAGACCCCCCCTCACTAACACTACAGGGAATCCTTGCAGAGTGGGTGGGGAACAGTGGATACACCCCAGGCATCCCGCAACTGGCTCTGCTCCACAGAGGGACAGTTAGATAATCAACAGGGTGGCGACAGCAGACACATTTTGGCTAGACTTATGAATGGCCTGGAGCAGTGAGGCATGTACCTACCTATGTACCTATGAACCTATACATACAGTATTGACGCATGCTGATAGCTTAATTTACTCTTCAGGTATTGACTTAACTTGTGCCAATGTCAGTTGTGTGTACAATAGTTGAGGGCTGCCTATGTAGGATGCACACAGTAGACCACCTATACATGACAATTTACAGGTGATCATGTGTGTGTGCCATCCATGTTTACTGTGTGTGCAGGTGGAGAAGGGTGTCAGTCCATAGGCGCCTACACTGTCAGTGTGGGTGCTATACATTCCCTCTTTGCCCAGGCATGGGCATACTGGGCACGCCTCCGTCTGCCTACTGGGGCTGGCACAGGGTGTTCATGGTCATATTCCCTATGTGCCTGTGGGACCCTTGGCAATGGTGGTGGGCTGTGAGGGCCTTTGTCATTCTGTCCCTGCTGCAGCTGTTTCCACAGGATAATATTGTGTAGCATGGCTCATACTATGAGGATGTGGGCACACTTGCCTGGAGAGTACTACAAGGCTCCACCAGATATGTCCAAGCAATGGAACTGTGATTTCAGCATCCCAAACACACGCTCTATGATGATTCTGGTTTCTGTGTGTGCCTCATTATGGCATTCTTGCATGGGTGTGTGTGCATTTCTGATGGGAGTCATCATCCATGGCTCCAGTGCGTAGCCAGCATCCCCCACCAGGTGGCCATATGGGATGTCCCCCCCCTGGCAAATACTTGATACAGCTGTGAGGCATGCCAGATGTGGGAATTGTGATAGCTTCCAGGGCTTCCAGCACACACATCCATGATAATGCCCTGGGCATTGCACATGACCTGGCAGTTGATGGAGGGGTATCCCCTGTGGTTTATGTAGCATCTACCCTGTTCACCAGGTGGTGACTTGATGTGTATGTGCATGCAGTCTATTGCACCCAGTACCTCCGGGTAGTCTGCCACATGGTGGAGGAGATGTATATTGCTGGCCAACTCCTCCTGCATTCAGGGGAAGTATATGTGGTCATTGGCATGTGGTAACATGGCATCCAGGAACTGGTGGAGTACCCTGGATTCTGATGCCTGTGAGATCCCCTTGATATCCCCAGCTGGCCTTTGAAAGGTACCTGCGGCTAGTATTCTCAAGCTTACACATACCCTCGTGTCCACTGGGATGGGTTCCCCTCTGTTATTTCTGGATCTGAGGCATGGCCGGCACAGTTCAACAAGTTGCTATATGGTGTCCCTGTCCACCCTGTAACACTCTACTATCTCCAGATCATGTAGCCTCTGGCAGATTACCCTGGGTCTGAACGCTCTTCTCCTCCTCAGGTGCCTGAGATGGTTGTCAGCATCATCCTCCACACCACCTGCAGTCTCCAACACATGCTGGTGAATCAAAGCTATGGCAGCCCCTAACATGTACATATTAAAAGTTCCCTGTCTGTATACACCAATGGTGTAGAGTGTCTGGGAATACACAAGTGTGTGTGAGGTGCTTTCACACTTTATACTATTGTGCTATAGATGCTGCTGGTGTAATTGGGTGTATATGTGCAATTCCAGCTGCAGGGTATCTTAATTATGGGTTATACAGCAGGTACTGCTATTGTGAGGCCTTTGGTGTTGAATTACACATGGCTGCTGTGATTCATCTATTGCCCTTTACTTCACTTTTCAACCCAATTCCCCTCCCATTGTCAGGCATGCATCCAGCTACCGACCTTCTTGTTTTGTACTTTCCCAACCCAGGATTGTGTAGCAAAATGTGTTTTGTAGCTGATCTACTGCAAGTTTGCTTTGTTTTGCTGTGACAGTTCTCTTTTCTTTGCAGTACGGCACCTCCCCTTTCCTGTTCTGCAGGAGGCTGCTAGCAGCCTTGTTAGCTTTTGTCAATGGCCCACTGTGGGTTCCTAGGTGTTAATTACTGATTTGTAATCCAATTACCATGCTGCAGTATTTCCTTATTTTCTTCCAGTATCCTTCCTGTTTCAGCTGTGGTGCGCACCACACACAGCTGTTTGCTGGGTTTCAAGCACGTTTTCATCCATGTTCACATGCACATTCGGTTACCTTGTGTGCTCTCAGCTAAGCAAAGCTATGGCTACTTCCACACCCCTATCCTGCGGCTTTGCTTAGCAACAGGCAAACTGGATTAGCAATGCTCCAGTGTGCTTACAGCTAAGGTGGAGCACCCCTCTCTTGATGTCATCTTTATCCCCAAGCCACACCTCGGTGTTGTACCACTACACAGTGAGGTACATCCTTACACTGGCCGTGATTTTGTGATACAATGTTACTTGTCTCATTTGCATGGCATTGACTACTAATTCCTAGTTACAGCACAGAACACTGTCACAGCCCCTTAGCAACCCTTGCACCATGGTTGTGGTGTAGCATGCATGCCATTGATTATTATGGGGAATTCATGAAATGTGTTACATTGCAGTTTTATTACATATAAATATATTTTCACTGTGATCCTGTTTGCGCACCGATGCACTGCAATTTTACTTTGTGTTAGTGTGGCCATGACATTAAATGCTTTTTTTTATGTGTTGTGCATGTTTTTTATGCCAATGGCAATATATTTAGCCATTGGCATATATTAACAGTATAATACATAAGTTTGGTCCGCTGTCATGGCTCCGATTTTATGTTTGAAAAAAAGTAAACCGTTTTTTTCGGTTTACATTTCTGCATGCTTACGCTATGCCTGCACCACTTCATGAATCGTTATATACCTTCATTTGCAAGCTACACTGCTGCACATGGGGTAATTAGCATACATGTGCCAGGAGCTGTGCAGCGGTGGTGTACACAGGTAATGCACGTGGAAACAGCTCGTACCTGAATTGCTCAGCGGCCATATTTGGTGTTAGATCACCGATGCTATGCCTGCACCTGCCGCAGGCTTCATGAATCCCAGGGATAGTGTAGCCTCTAGACCATTGTTAGGTGCTAATGGTTTGCAAATGTAAATGATTAGTCTGACTGAAGCAAAACACAGTAATTCATAGGCATCCTTCCTTGACGTGGGTGTGCCAGTGAGGATACATTTATAAAGTTTGGAACTAACTGCAGTAAGCTTATAACCAAAACCAAATAGCCCAAATATATATTTCTTTGGCTTTGCTGAAAACTGTTGTTCACTGTCATGTATTTGTATCACATCCTGAAAGTGAATGAGAAGATGTGTACTAGAAATTGCATATCTGATAGTAAACCAGAGACAAGGAAAGGATTCCTAGAATATAAAGAGAAGGCAGAGCTGCAGTTTGACAAACATATTCACAAATGTTGACGTATCACTCATTACACTAAATATGTTATCTACACATTTACAATCAACAGGGAATATTCAAATGTATGAACTGTTTAATACTGGATATGAAATATGAATTGCTTGTATGCACATTATTTGATTGCTGTTACAAAGCTGTGTCTGCGGCAAAGAGAGAAAACTCACTATAACTGCATTGTGTAAGTGCAATAGTCTGATGGTTGAAATCCAGATCTAATTATTTAACCTTTGTTTCCCTTTTTTATATTTTATTTTATTTTATTATTTTTTTTATTTGCCTTTACCATGTGCTCGGTGCATGGCATAGTGCAAACATGGATCACTGCTTAAGGAAAACATGAAAAATGTAATTTCAGTCACCATATACAGTGCAAACAGGCTTAGCCATATTGCACTGTGGTCAGCACCATGAATGGTAATGACTGCAGCAATTCCACCTGTCACCTGAATGTCTCTGTGGCACAAGGGGCAAATGCAATGAGCTCAAAAAAGGCAGGACAGAGCTAAATCAGATGTTGATACCCACAGGAGATGTTTTTAATGAGGGGGTCATAAGGAGTATTTACACAAGTGATATGTGTTCGCTATTGCCTTTTTACATTTGTGTGTTGCCTTCCTGAGCTCAAACATGGTTCATTGCTTAAGGAAAAAAAGTGAAAAATTTGGTGCATCTTCATCTCCACAAACAGACTCAGGGTCATGCATGGCCATAAGCACTCCGGACAGTACTGAGTGGAGAAAATACACCTGCTGCCAAATTTTCTGTGTGATACTAGATATAAATGCAGTGGGTTCATGGTTAGAACACAGGTGAGCCAGGTTCAAATCCAGCAGACTCTACATTGTAGTAAAGATGTCACACTGTCATTGCTCCTAAAACTTTGATTATAAAGGTAATACTATGCAGCAATAGCAATGTATAGTAGGTTGATTGACAGAAAGGTATTTGCATGCACATACTTTTGTAGGAATCATAGCTCATTAGTTACCGACATATGAACCAGAGTTTATTATGTGTGTAACTGGTTTAGCATGACAATGATGATTATGTAATGAAAAATACAGCTGCATACCTCTAATCGACATAACGGTTTACTGACAATATCTCGATCCCTCCCATAACCCAATTATAACTAAAACAGAATGTATTGTGAGCTATGTATAGGTTCATAGGTTCATAGGTTCATACTAGGCTATCTGCCCGAGGGCATTTACAAGCCTAGCCCATCGTTTTGTGGCTTACGCCACCCCTTTAGTATGGGGAACTATACCCATTATTTTGCTGTGCCTCTGTTGAGCAGTGACACTGAGGTAATCCCTGGGGTATATCTGCGATCTCCCATCCATTGGTCAAGATTTCTCTTGAACAAGACCAGCGAGGTGCTCTGCCTCACATATACCGGGATTTTATTCCACAGCATAGGGAGTCTTTGGGTGATGAATCTATCCCTCCAGCACGTCCTATTAATAGCTGTGTCGAGGTTAAATTCTCCCGCCCTTGTGGCTCTGACGGATCTAGATTTTTTGAGGTGAAGCATATTCATCAAATCTGGGTTTGACATGGCCTTGTATGTTAGGCAAAGGTCACCTCTGAGCAAGCGTGGCGACTGAATAGAGCTGGAGTTCTTTCAGTCGGGCAGCATAGGACAGATGTTTGAGACCCTTTATCCTTTTAGTGAGGAACTTTTGTGGCCTCTCCAGCTGCTGCAAGTGTCGGGTCAGATACATTCCGAATGGGGCATTGTACTCAATCATTGGTCTGATGAGTGATGAGTATAGGGAGACTATGACCTCCTTTGATCTAGATGAGAATCCCTTCATGATAAGGTGGGCAATGTAGAAGGTCTTCCTAACTACTTTAGCTACATGGGTGTCGAATGACAGACTACTATCAACCTGGGTCCCCAGGTCCCTGATAACTTCTTCTGTGCTCAGTGGATTGCCACCTATTTGGTAGCTAGGGTAACCTTGTTTTTCCCGAAGGGTATGACTATGCATTTTTGGCATTTAACTTTAGGCCATGGCTCTGGCACCAGTTATCCATTTCTGTGAGACCCTTCTGAAGGATATCTGTGTCAGATGTGTTTTCTACTATGGCCCAGTTTGCAGTCATCTGCAAACTTTGTCAGCCATAACCCTCCTGTGTTTGCTTGTACTTCGGAAAAGTAGATGCCAAACAAGAGTGGGCCCAGGACTGAGCCCTGTGGTACACCACTTGTGACAGGCTTTGAGTCTGACATGGCACCAGCAACTCTGACCCTGTGGGTTCTGTCACTCAGCCAGTTTGCAACCCATCTTGTGATGTATGGGTTAACATTTAAGCTGATGAGTTTTTCAATGATACCCGAGTGGGGTATTGTATCGAAGGCCTTCGCCAGATCGAGGTAGGCTGTATGGACTGCCTTTCCCTCATCAATGGCTTTGGTGCCTGTTTCGAAAAAGTCAACCAAGTTTAGAAGGCATGATCTGCCTTTGACAAAGCCAAACTGGGATGGATCCAAAGTCTGCAAATTCCCTATGTCTTTATTTATGAGGTCCATTATGATCCTCTCCATGGCTTTGCAGATAAGGCTTGTCAAGCTAATGGGCCGGTAATTTCCAGGGTCGGTGGAGGCACCGCCATTGTGAAGTGGGACCACAGTTGCAGTGCGCCACTCCCTGGGTACGTATCCAGAGGTAAGACTATGATTAAACAGCTGTCCTAGCTGTGGGTTTAATTCCTCGTTGAGTTCGTGGAGCACACAGCCGGGGACACCATCAGGTCCCATGGATGCTGTGTTTTTGCTTTGGAGAGAGCAGTTCTCACTTGGGCATTGGAGATGTTTGGGGGCTGCAATCGCTTGGTATAGATATCTCTCCTTTTGGGGAGGGGAGAAGTTTGCACTGAACCTGTCAGCCAGTATGTTGGCAATGTCTGTAGGATCAGTAATCTTCACATCATTTTGAACTAGTTCTGAGCATATCTGGGAGTTTCCTCCCAGGTTTCTAACATAGCTAAAGAAGGCCTTATGATTGTCTTTTGAGTCTTTAGCTATTTTTCTCTCAAAATTTGCTTTGGATGATTTTATGAGAGCTCTTAGTTTTTTACTTAGAGTGATCAAGGGTGTCTTACCTTTTAAGGATTTTGCTCTATCTTGTAGTAGCTTCCTCCTTTTGTTGTAGAGTTTGTTTATGGCTGGGGTCCACCAGACTGGACGCTTGCCTTTGGTACAAAGAGTCTTTGTTTTGCTTGGGATGGCCTTATCCATGCAGTCCTGCAGGTGCTGGTAGAAGGCATTTGTAAGTGATTCAGCGGCTTGAGTACTGTTTTCCGCCGGCTCGGGCGCCTTAAAGGACACCACACTGGCCTTTAGAGGTGTGAAGTCGGCTTTCGAGAAGGTCTTCACTGTGGTCTTTTTATTTCAGGTGGGGTGGGATGAGGACCTCCAGCGAGATTAGTTTGTGATCTGATCTCACCAGTGAGGGGTATACTTCGGTGTTGAACATTGTGCTCCCATGTTCATGATGATGAGATCAAGTATGTTTTCTCCTCTTGTGGGGATGGTGACTAGTTGTTCCATGGCATTTGAGTTTATGAATTCCAGGAACTTTTGGGCTAGGGTGTTTGGGCTTGAGTAGTGTTCCCAGTCTATATTAGGGTAATTGAAGTCACCTAGTATGATGGTGTTTGGTGATACATTTATCCCTCTAGTGTTTTCAGGAAGGCCATGTGAGGTTCCTGAGTTTGTGAGGGTGGCCTGTAACATGCTACAATTTGCAGAGCAGTCTTGCCTATGGTTAATTGCACCTGGATGGTCTCCGATGCATCGTGCGTTGCCACCAGTCTTGAGGTGTGGGTGTCTTTGATGAATATGGATACCCCCCCTCCTTTCTTGGTATTGTCTGGATTTTGGGGCCGGAACGCATGATAAGAGGTAAAACCTGATAGTGCTGGGGTGCTCTCAGGAGCCTTGAACCAGGTTTTTGTCACTGCACAGACATCAATGTTCTCCATACTGAGAAGGGCCTCGAGTGCGTGCATTTTGAGATTTAGACTTCTGGCATTGAGCAGCATTACCCTTAGTTTTTTTCCTTTTTTGTGTTCTAGGGTGGTAGGTTTAGAATTTGAGCCTTGCCTAAAAAAGGCACTATCCGGGTGGCAAGAGCCTTTGCCAATATCCGGAATCCCAGGGGTGACAGGTGCAAGCCGGCCCTTGTGAAGCAGCGTGGCTTGTCCAGCATGTCATCCCAGGCAGACAGACATTGGATCCCCTTTGAATGACACCAGAGTTTAAGCCAATTGTTAAAGCTGATCATCTTATCTCTGTATTGTGGCATCATTCTTGGTGAAGGTAGGATACTGCTCAAGGTCAGGGTCATACCTGCCTGGGCTACATAATCAGAGAGCTCCTCAATGTCTCTTTTCATGTAGTCCAAGGAGGTACGCCTCAGGTCGCTTACACCAGCGTGGACAATGACTGAGTCGTATTTGTACCTGCTGTTGAGAGACCTGAGTGCTTGCGTTATGTGGCGGATTCTAGCGCCCGACAGGCAGCTTACTGTGACCTTCTCCTTACTCAATCTGGTGAGCGGGACGTCAGTGTGTCTGACTATGGAGTCACCAATGACTAGTGTGTCTGGCATTGTGTTTGGCCTTAAGGGCTGTGACTGTTTGACACTCTGACTGTGAGGTCTATGTGTTGCAGGTGTTGTGTTCTGAGGTGGTGGTTGTTTGGGTGTCTGCTTTGGTGGCCTCTGCTGTTTTGGTAGATTTTTGATCAGAGCCACCGAGTATGTCTTTGTGTGTTTATGTGTATGATTTGAGGTTGTGATGGTACTATGTGAGACTGCGTCTATAGTGTGTGTGGTAACCTTTTCCTCCTGACTGGTCTTGCCTGTCCTATGTTGAGAGAGCTCAGCCTCCAGTTTGGCCGTATAGTTGCATCTCTCGCATTTATTTGTGTTTTGTGGGAGGAGGAGAGGGTTGTCTGTGTACATGAGGCAATTGTAACATTGCCTCAATATTCCCAGGTTCACCAGCTGAGCAGGAGAGGACACTAGCAACTGATCCCTCGACATGCTAGAAGGACTAGACAAAAAAACTTTAAAAGAGATTCCGGGGGATGTGGGTGACCGAGAAATGGGGTTTGCCTTTTGGGGTGCTATCTATAAGAGTGCCGTATCAAGGTAATAAGTACTGTAGGAGCAAGTGCTAGGTTTAACAGATAGAGAAAAGTCTACTTGGAGTCAAGTAGAGATGATCTTTTTAGGTATTAGAGAAAGTGCTAGTAACAGGGATGCTTAAAGGTAAGATTGAAAAGAATGCACTCTGCAGTGTGCACTAGAGAAGTTAGATATGAAAGTAGGTAACTTGAGTTTTACCTGTTTAAAAAGTTAAGGTTTAGTGGAGAGTTACTATTTTTAAAACAGCAAGATGGACTGAAAGGGGTGGTTACTTTTGTATTTTGGTACTATGAAATACTGTAGGATGGCCAATAAATTTAAATAATTGAAGGGGTGGGATTTCAAAAGTGATGGTTTTGTGTATCATAACTCCAAACTCTCAACTGTCTAGATTTTCGCAGAATGTCCACATTTTTGCCTCAAATCTTTGGTCTATTCTTCATAAAATGTGTGGTTTTCTGGCAAATCATTGGGATGATCTGAAGACTGAGGTCACTAAATACATACATTTGAGTTTCAGACCTTATATCCTTCAAAAAATGTTTGTTAACAGAAACCCTGTTATAAGAGCAATATTTAAAACCTTTCCCTATTTTGGGGCCTTTGCCCCCCATTTTGTCAGGCTTTGTCAAGATTTCTCATACTGGAATTCATAAACTCAAATGCCATGGAACAACTAGTCACCATCCCCACAAGAGGAGCTAACATACTTGATCTCATCATCACGAACATGGGAGCACAATGTTCAACACCGGAAGTATACCCCTCACTGGTGAGATCAGATCACAAACTAATCTCGCTGGAGGTCCTCATCCCACCCCCACCTGAAATAAAAAAGACCACAGTAAAGAACTTCTCAAAAGCCGACTTCACACTTCTAAAGACTAGTGTGGTCTCCTTTCAGGCCCCGAGCCATGGAAAACAATACTCAAGCCGCTGAATCACTTACAAATGCCTTCTACCAGCACCTGCAGGACTGCATGGATAAGGCAATCCCAAGCAAAACAAAGACTCTTTGTACCAAAGGCAAGCGCCCAGTCTGGTGGACCCCAGCCATAAACAAACTCTACAACAAAAGGAGGAAGCTACTACAAGATAGAGCAAAATCCTTAAAAGGTAAGACACCCTTGATCACTATAAGTAAAAACTAAGAGCTCTCATAAAATCATCCAAAGCAAATTTCGAGAGAAAAATAGCTAAAGACTCAAAAGACAATCATAAGGCCTTCTTTAGCTATGTTAGAAACCTAGGAGGAAACTCCCAGATATGCTCAGAACTAGTTCAAAATGATGTGAAGATTACTGATCCTACAGACATTGCCAACATACTGGCTGACAGGTTCAGTACAAACTTCTCCCCTCCCCAAAAGGAGAGATATCTATACCAAATGAGTGCAGCCCCCAAACATCTCCAGCCCAAGTGAGAACTGCTCTCCAAAGCAAAAAACACAGCATCCATGGGACCCGATGGTGTCCCCGGCTGTGTGCTCCACAAACTCAATGAGGAATTAAACCCACAGCTAGGACAGCTGTTTAATCAAAGTCTTACCTCTGGATACGCACTCCAGGAGTGGCGCACTGCAACTGTGGTCAACTTCACAAAGGCGGTGCCTCCACAGACCCTGGAAATTACCGGCCCATTAGCTTGACAAGCCTTATCTGCAAAGCCATGGAGAGGATCATAATGGACCTCATAAATAAAGACATAGGGAATTTGCAGACTTTGGATCCAACCCAGTTTGGCTTTGTCAAAGGCAGATCATGCCTTTTAAACTTGGTTGACTTTTTCGAAACAGTCACCAAAGCCATTGATGAGGGAAAGGCAGTCCATACAGCCTACCTCGATCTGGCTAAGGCCTTCGATACAATACCCCACTCGGGTATCATTGAAAAACTCATCAGCTTAAATGTTAACCCATACATCACAAGATGGGTTGCAAACTGGCTGAGTGACAGAACCCACAGGGTCAGAGTTGCTGGCGCCATGTCAGACTCAAAGCCTGTCACAAGTGGTGTCCCACAGGGCTCAGTCCTGGCCCACTCTTGTTTGGCATCTACTTTTCCAAGTACAAGCAAACACAGGAGGGTTATGGCTGACAAAGTTTGCAGATGACTGCAAACTGGGCGCCATAGTAGAAAACACATCTGACACAGATATCCTTCAGAAGGGTCTCACAGAAACGGATAACTGGTGCCAGAGCCATGGCCTAAAGTTAAATGCCAAAAAATGCATAGTCATACCCTTCGGGAAAAACAAGGTTACCCCTAGCTACCAAATAGGTGGCAATCCACTGAGCACAGAAGAAGTTATCAGGGACCTGGGGACCCAGGTCGATAGTAGTCTGTCATTCGACACCCATGCAGCTAAAGTAGTTAGGAAGTCCTTCTACATTGCCCACCTTATCATGAAGGGATTCTCATCTAGATCAAGGGAGGTCATAGTCTCCCTTTACTCATCACTCATCAGACCAATGATTGAGTACAATGCCCCATTCGGAATGTATCTGACCCGACACTTGCAGCAGCTGGAGAGGCCACAAAAGTTCCTCACCAAAAGGATAAAGGGTCTCAAAAATCTGTCCTATGCTGCCCGACTGAAAGAACTCCAGCTCTATTCAGTCGCTTACCGCTTGCTCAGGGGTGACCTTTACCTAACATACAAGGCCATGTCAAACCCAGATTTGATGAATATGCTTCACCTCAAAAAATCTAGATCCATCAGAGCCACAAGGGCGGGAGACTTAAACCTCGACACGGCTATTAATAGGACGTGCTGGAGGGATAGATTCATCACCCAAAAACTCCCTATGCTGTGGAACAAAATCCCGGTACATGTGAGGCAGAGCACCTCGCTGGCCTTGTTCAAGAGAAATCTTGACCAATGGATGGGAGATCGCAGATATACCCCAGGAATTACCTCAGTGTCACTGCTCGACAGAGGCACAGCAAAATAATGGGTATAGTTCCCCATACTAAAGGGGTGGCATAAGCCACAAAACAATGGGCTAGGCTTATAAATGCCCTCGGGCAGATAGCCTAGTATGAACCTATGAACCTATGAACCTAAGAGATTGAGAGATAAGTCTGTTACTAAAGATATGCAAATCTATCTCTTTCCAATATATTGTCAGACACTAGTCCTGCATCACAGTTAGGAATGCATGAGCCAGAAACTTTTAACATTACACACATACATGCCTAATTGAAGGATATACCAGTCTAAGCTGCATATCTTTAATGACCATGGTTTCTAAACCTTTTTCTGTGGCAATGAGGAATTATCACCTACATGGAAATGTTTGCATTCTCTTTTACATAGGTTTGAATCCCACTTTGTACAAATTACATTTAATGGTGTGTAAGTCCCCACAAAATATGAGCCAACTCATTCCACTGATCCTTCCAAAGTCATAGCTTAAAATCCAAGCCAGTGAGCATTTCAGTGTTGACCATTGGACAGATCATGACTAGGTATTTCATCACACATGCCAAAGATCACTGCCACATTTCATATCATCATTGTGGTTTCATAAACTCACTTCCTCTTTGTTTGGCAATGTCTCTCTTTGTTTACCATTGTGCAAATGCAGTTGGCATGACTGTGCAACACTGGTCTTAAAACGCAAAATTACAGTTTGATGCCAAACCATTTCTACTGTTGTTTGAGGACCTCTGCAGGAATAGCAGGTGATGGGGATGAAGTACACAATTCAGGGCAAAGATTTAGGGTGAGGAGGACTACAAAATGTTTGCTGCACTCCTCAGCAAGCACTACAGCCAGAGGCTGTTGCAGTAGGAGTATACTAGGTCTCAGTACAAGGCTGAGGCTTGGAAGAGCCTAGGCAAGGTTGTCTCCAGTGTGACTGGCATACCATGCACTGGGAAACAGTGTAAGCACCACTAGAGTGAACTTATGAAATACAAACAAGTTAGCTTGACCTGTGGCTGGGTCAGTTTAGAACTTCTAATACCCCAAGTTGTATAAGTATACAGATCAAGCAACTTGAAATGATACAGAATGGTGTAGATATCCAGAAATGATATGCATAATGCTTTCATGTCTGTTCTTCTCTCATTCTCTAATATACAGCAGCAGAAGAAATTGTGGCAAACAGGGAGGCACATGCCAAGGGACTGATGAAACTTAGAGAGGCAAGGGGTATGTCTGCAACACAACTGACCCGGATTATAGTAATTATTGTGATTCCATAGATCAGTAGCAACTTTAGCATGCATACCTTTACTGTAATAACAAGCATGCATGCTTTCTTCTGTAGCTGTTGGTGATTGTATTCTGCAAGTGTAGTAGTGCAGTCAGCTTATGTGGCTTCAATACCCATAACTAACATATAGGTTAAAATTTAGGAAATTGAAATGCAGCAATATTGGCTTTAATGCCATGTTGTTAACTTACTATGTAGTATCTTTGCATATTCCAAAGATTACCTGTATCATTTTTGGGAGTGTGAAAGCCCTATAGCTAGGATAATAATAAATGGCTATTTATTGTAATAAAGAATGAATGTGACATATCATGGTTCTAATTATCTCTTTTTTTTTTGGCTCACCCCATCCCTTATCTGTCTTTTTTTTTGGGAGGTGGGCTCCAGGAATCACACCATTCTGATGTCATATCTTTCTGCCAATTAAACAAATACATTTCAGCACAGGGAGGTAGGCAAACTGCTCTGGCTTGGCTTGTCAACCCTACATCAGCTGCTGCATCAACTCTCAGCACCTCTGGGGCTTAACCTGGCAGTACTGCCTTGACAACTTCTGCCCTATCTGTGCCATCCTTCTCAGGTAGCATTGCCTCTGCTTTTAGTGCAGTGGTACCCTCCAAGAGTACTGGTGGAATAGCTGATTATGTCACCTACCAAGAGTTTCCAGGGATGGTGCAAGATCTGATACAGAGTGGCATTGGTGCCTGTATCAGCAGAGAGGAGAAAGTACTCCTAAAAGCAAAAAAAGACTCCCACATCAAGCAGTCTCAAATGCAGCTGACGAAGGGGACAGTGATGACAGCTCTGAGGGTGAAGACTAGACCCCCAATGTTCCCACACTTGATGGGCATGTGCATCCAAAGTCCCCTATCTATCCCAAATCATGGCGTCCCCAAACTTTTGTGTCCATCACCATCCCTGTGTCTGTCTTGTATGTCCTGTTTGCCTGCATCTGCTTCCTCACCTACCCTACCTACCTGACCCTAACATTTTTAATTCCCTTCCCCAACATTGCTCTCTTTTTGAAACTGAAAAAAAATATCTCATACATAACTCTTCACTTTGCATATGTGTCTTCTTAACACACTTGATTTGGTTCAATTGGCTATGCAACATCATTGTGTTGTTATTACCCATCTGTGTTGTGCTGACAGTCCAAATTTATTAAATTTTGTCTACCTGTGTACATTACTGTGATGAAGAAGTGGAACTGTATTGTTCTCTTGCAATCTCTTCCTGCAAATGCCTGCATTGCTTCCCCTTTGTTCTTACTTCTGCTTCCCTCCCCATTTCACCACTCTCCTGTCATCCCCATTTTTGCATGTTTAATCTGACCAAAATATAGAATCACACGTAACACACATAGCCAGAAATGGCCCATAAAAAAGCCTTCACTTTTTGCCCTCTACATTTGCGCAGAGTTTGGCATTGCATACCGATGCTGAGCAGCGGTGAATGGTTTTTCACATCACATGGCAAAACCTGGTGAGTTTTTGCTATCAGTCATTCTAGTCTTGTTAACTCCATGCAATACTGCTTAAACTCGATGCACTAGAGGAACACAGAGTTAATGCAGAGTGAAGGCAGTACTTTGACACAGTTAGACTGAAATTCTTAGACTGCTGGATGTAACAAAGTACAACTTTCTCTGTGGACCATTGACATCAGTCAGTTGACTGAAGATGGTTTTGCCCACAGCATCAAGGGTTAAATTCCACATGGACCTCACATAATTTTTTAATGTGAAGTTATATGTCTTTGATATGTTTAATCACCCACATCTAAACATTTGCCACTGTTATGAGTTCTCAGGAGATATATTGAATACTGGCCAAAACAGAGTATTTGAAGTAACATCCATACTCATAACTATGAGATATTTATCCACCCTTGTTTTGCTTGGCATAGGCCTGTTGTCCCTCTCCTAACCTTTTTTATCCCATAGCAGTCATTTTGTGCTACAGAGCATGGCAGGTTAATAATGAGAACACACCAAACTCATGTCCATGAATGTTCCATTGCATCAAACATTGTTATGTCTATGTCCATCTCTCCTTGTATTCACCACTTCACTCCCACCCCTCTTTACATGTGCGTATCTATTAGACTGATTGCTGTAAAGGTCATCTTGTGATTTTTACACACTGTTATGACTCTGCTGATGAACAATACCAACATGTTACCTAGACTCAAAAGGTAATCAGTGCTCCTGTAGTGCGCAAGGTTTTAAAATCAGCGGTAGGATTCCATTTGTGTTATGCTCAGGTAATGATCAGCTGTTTAATATATATCAGCATTTTATCAAGGCTTATAACCAAGCAGTAGGGTATGCTGTTAAGGAAAGTAGCCAGAAGTCTGTTTCCTGTGTAACTGTTGCATATTCATATGTCTATTCTTTCTCCATAGACGTATGAGACATTTACCTTATCAGGTAAACTGTAAGGTGGGCCACAATTTAAATAATTGCCAAAAATCAGTTCCCACATGGCACCATTATATTTCAGATGTCCTGCATTTTCTTCAAACAGATGTATATGGATGTATTAATTATTGTCACTCTATATCCCCTCTGTCCTTATCTCATTCAATTCATTCTAAAGAGCAGTACTTATTCTGATTGAGAAGGCATGTTATACTAATACACCATTAGGATGTTCATGAATGTGTCAGGACAGAACCTCCTATGTCCTCTACAGCTCTGTGTCTGTTATCACCTCCTCTGCCTCATCAGAATATACTGTAGCATCTTTAGTAAGATGATGGATGAAATGTTCATCTAATATGATGTGGAAACTGTCCTGACTGTGAAGAAGCATACTGCACACACTTTTCAGGATATCCTACCCTAGACAAATGGTTAGCATATCTGCTGAGTCATACTAATCATTTCAAAAGATGCACCATCCCTAGTCATTTATAGCAAGCTGTGCTTACAATGAACTTGTGATTTGCAGTGAGGCCTGCAGAACAACTACTGGTTGTAGAAGTGTATTGAGGTAGGCATTGCTAATACAATTTGGGGAAAGCACATCATTTACTGTAGTCATTGATAGTCACATTCGCAGTCCTGATCACATTTACTTAGCTAATGGAATCCTGACATCCTTTGCAAAACAAGAGAATTATTAGCATGTCAACCCTGACTCACCTGTGTTCTGACCAGGAACTCACTGGTCTTACACCCTGTGCTACAGAGAAAGCTAGGCAACAGCTTATTTTCCACATTAAGTACTGTCCAGAGTGCTGACGGCCATGCATCGCCTCTGAGCCTGTTTGCAGAAAGGACGATGTACTACATTAATTTTGCTCAGCACTTAACATCACACAAATGGGGGAGGAAGGCTAACAGTTATTTATGTAGTAAAACTTTGGACCCAACATTTCAAAGATGGATCAGCTTGAACATGATACCAGCTGCCAGCAATTTCTCCCGTAACATGTCTTGCAAGCCTGACACATGAAACCTTAACAACAAACAGATGTATTCTGCAGTTAACCCCAGTCAGGTCAGTTACTGTATGTCCCTATTTGCACATAGTTTGCCAATAAGCACAAGTGGGCAGTGGTACTTCACAAGTCCAAGGTGAATTACTAAAATTGTAATCATGCATGCTCTAACTTTGCCCATCATTTGTGCAAATCAGCACCTTGACAATGTGCTTTGTGAAGAGGTCCAGTGGCTGCTGGTGACTTCAAATCAAAGTGGGGCTGCAGGTGACAGCTGAATGGGAGGGGTCAATGGGAAGGGGTGTGGCCATCTAGAAAGGGAAGGGGCTATGCTCAAAACCACAAAAACTGTAACTTTAATTAAATACGCTATCCTGTGTGCCAAACCATCATTATGCGAGTCCAATCAAGACAAAATGAAGTGTAGAAGAAAAAAAAATATTTTAATGCATTGGCTGCATGACAGCTTACTTAATATCTAGATGGAAACAAAAAGGTTGTGAGGCATGAAAAAATAAATTACTCTTTAAATACATTACTGGAATGCCAGTCAAAATCAAGTATAACAAAAACAAGCAGCACTCAATTCAAACCACTTCTTGCACTGCATTTCTAATTACAATTTATATTCAGCTTTATTAAAGTACCAAGTACCATGCTGAAAGTAGAAATCTCTGATGCCCCCACTAGTAAAAATGTTCCTTATCCAAAAAAAAAACTGCTGCCTGACAACTATCTACTTGTTTCATGGGGAAAACATGATCAAAGTAAAAAATGAAAAGCAAACAAGAAATAAGCTCAAGATACATTGCTTAAAAGGATTGCTGTACAGGTTATGGACCACACATGATAGATTGGCATTCTGTTTTGTTTACTGGTAAAGCCTGCAGAGATGACTGGAAGTCTCTAAGTGTAATTAGCTTATTAAAATAATGTAATCGTCTCCTTTATTACAAACACTGTCATATGCATTTCAATACCCAAGGCTTATACATTATCTAGTTAAGTATTCTCTACATGGCAACAACAGAAAGGCTTTTAATGTTGGCAATTCTTTAACAGTATGCTTGTTAAAGGAAGCTTACTTGCTTCTTACAATCTCAGCCAAGCTTACCTGATGGTCATTAAAGTATTGCTACTTAAACACAGAGCAACAGGCACTTTGAGTAATAAGCATAAATCAACAGTACAAAAAATATGACAGAAACCAGACCATTCTGCAAAAATCAAGGACAGATGAAAAGCCACTCTAGTACTTGTGTCTTCCTTGGATGGGGGGGGGGTCTGCACATTTACACTGCATAGCTACTCCTTGCCTTGCTTCGACACATCCAGAGTCACTACATGGGGGAGTGGGGTGCAACAAGTATGTCACAATTTGAAATGTCTCTGGCTGACTGTGATGACCCTGACACATTTGTCATACCTCTCAACCTCAGAGCAAGAAGACAAAGCCATACAAAGAAGTGGGACTAAGGCCCAAAAATAAGGACAATTTTTTAAATATTGCTCTTATAAACTTAGAAAGATAATAGAATAGGTCTTGCATTAGTATGAATTTTCTGAATGGTATGAAATTTGAAACTCAAATGTCTGTCATTATTTTCTAACTTCAGTCTTTAATGATTTGTCACTAATTTGCCAAAAAAACACAATTTTATGAAAAATTGACCAAAAATGTGATGTAAAAATATAAAATAGCCACACAATACAGCTGGGAACCTGTCAAAGAAGGGACACTTTAATATGAGTACTGCTAACTTGTGCAGCTGACAAAATAAAATAATCTGCATGCATTTCTGAAATAAAAGTAATCTATAACAATGATTATTACAGTTATTTCTTAATTGTAAACCCTCCATGTTTTCTTCCAAAATTGCTATTTTGCAGAGGGATTATTAGGGGAAGAGCAATATTTTGAGCCAAAATCAGGGACAGTTGACAGGTTTGGCTATGCCTAATTCTATAAAGCAATTTATTTGCATGTACCTCTCAACCTGTTAATGCAATAAATCTGGACAAGGCCAAATATATTGGGGAAACATATAAACAGTACTAAAAATTGCTCTTGTATAAACTGAGACAGTTGATAGAACAACAGGTCTTATTTTAGCATGCATTTTTCTGAAGGTTATGAAGTCTGTAACTCAGTGTGTCATTTTTTAGTGACTTAATTCCTAAATGATTTGCCAGAAAACCACTAATTTTATGAGGAACAAACCAAAAATAAGAAGCAAAAATCTATTCATTCTTTGAAAATCTGGACAGTTGGGAGGTGTAGTTCAGCTGGGGCTGTCTAAGTTTGCCACCCTTCCCCCTCACAAAATCATGGTCGAATGGAGCCTCCCCCTGCAGCCATTCCAATGATCCATTACTTGGCTAGTTCACTCCATTTACCATAAACACTAATGTGCATACTGATTTACTTCTATGATGATTTGGACTTCATTTGAAAGTTTTATTTTGCATTTTACAGCACAAACACTAAGATATCTGCTAAACAAACTTAGCATTAAAACTTCTCTGCCCTTGAAACTTATATTCATTGAAACAGCATTGAAACCCACATTCAAAGAAAATACATTTTACCAGTGGCAGATAAAGATTAATTCTGGGCTGTTTTCAAATCATAGGCCCCTTGCATATGAAACATACATGTGCTCTTTGATACACCTTCCTATTGTTTTGAACATTTTTCCAGTAAACAATGAAACAAAACGCATGCACCAATAATGACAAAACTGCCCAGTTCAGAACATTTCTATCATAAAAGTCTACTCAAACTTCTACAGTCCACCATTATCAGTAAATATGCACAATTCTACAGTCCACCATTATCAGTAAATATGCACAATCTCTGAAGCAAAAAAGTCATGTAAATAATTCCACATTAAATAAATCTGTAACTAATGAAGAGGTTGCTGCTAGCAAGCACCTTTATATTTCATGGTTTCATCAAAAAATTAAAGTGTCTGATGCCCGAGGAATACATTGCCTATATTACATTAAAACTGATAAGCTAGTAATATTGCAATAGGAAATGGATGGCAAACTGATAACAGGCTCATAGTTAACATCTTAACTTTTTCAGTACAGCAGCATTCACCCCTTGTGGGAGTAGAACCAACAACCTTCTGCATCAAAAGCAAGTACACAACCTGTTGTGCTATTAACAATGCAAGCTGACTTAGCATAAGCAGCACTAAACTTCTTTTCCCCTGCAGCTCTCAGCTCCTTGTAAAATCTACTCAATACTCAACTGCATCTCAACTTCGCAGCACAAGAAATCTGGAAAAAGCCAAATTTATTGGGGGAGGGGGTCAAAAGGCCAAAAACCAGGGACACATTGCTTGTATAATATTGGAAAGTTGCTAGAAGAAAATGCTGTGTTACCACCATACATTTAGCATTTATTTACATGTGGTCTTCCTCCTGTGGCTACTGGTTTCTCTACAATGGAAGTTCATTCTGACAGTCATCAATGCCAGGGCATCTTATTTTTCTTTTGAATGGTATGCTGAGTACTTATAGGTTAAATGCTATCCATCAGATAGTCCTACAGATAACCTTATCAGAATTAGCATGGCAAGGGATGAGAGTATCACTTATGGTGAATACTGATTACAGAGGTTGCTATTATAGTCAGAGATATTGGAATTAATGGGAGATTGCATCATGTCATGAGAACAACTACAGATATAGCAAATATGATCAAATGGTGATGTTTAACTCTTTTTCTACAACAAGCGATCCCCACACAAATAACTTGTGAGATTTATGCAACTTCCTTGAATGCATAAACTTTATTGAAAATTGGAGTATGTGGAATGGATCCAAGAAAGCACCATTCTAATTCAGTAAATATTTTGGACAGGAAAAGTACTTGAATTCTGGGGATACTGTCAGCTTACTAATGACTTTTTCTTTGAAGTCCATTTAGTCAGGAAAAAACCTTATGTAAGCCACTTTCAGTGAACCTGAAATTGCTATTTCTTCACTTTTCACTATTATATAACCATATGTTAGCACGTACATAATGTTAACAGGGTAGACATTACCCTTAAATGAGGGGTGTAGGGGGTTTGCCTTGCATCTGTGAGAAATGCTTTTGGTTTGGTTTGCTGAAAGTGACTTTGATTAGACCTTTTTCTAATTCAATCGGCATTGTGGGTGAAGTCATCAATGAATCAATATGAACTTTATTTGGGTACAGCAGTACTTTCAAAATGCTTCAATCAATATTTGATGTATTGATGTGTGTGTGTCTCATCTACTCAACAACATGAAATACAGCTGCATATCTGTCTTACTTCTGCAATATGCATTCATGCCAGCTTATTTGACCTAAGTTACCAGGATGTATTTATAAGTATGTTAGAAAATTGCTCTCACACAATAATATCCTGGGTTAGCATCCACATATCATAACAGTATATGTTACCTGCAGCACTATGGGGGGATTTAATAAAGCCTACACAGCTGCGTCAATGAAAGTAAGCAGGTTTGCAATCCAGTAAGCACTGCTAGGTGGTGTTCATGCACATGCCAACATGGGAAGTTCCATGGCATGCAAATCATCTCATAAGCAGGTGAATCTCATGCAGATGAGACAGGTAGATCCCTCCAGCAAACAGATAGGCAGCAATTCAGACCCTGTGTCAGTGTCCTTAGTGTACATGGAAAAATTCTTTGTACAGGACTGTAAAAAGACAAAAGGGGCTGTAAAAATGTAGGTGGATGGACAGAAATGGCACAGCACACACATATGAGTGAAACTATCCTCTGTGTGTCTCAAAAGTTACAGTAAATATATTAAATATTTTTTTTAATAATCTGGGCATGTTTGCATGGTGCACCTCTTTGTGCAAACATGCCTTATATAAAAAAATGTGGAAAAACTCAAAATTAATATGAGACAGAAATGTATTACAGGACCCTGCATGCAATATTTACAATAGTGCACTGGTGCTGTTGCTAATATGGTAGGGTTTGGAAGAGTGTAGTATCCAGGGTGTGAGCATGGATCCCTATGCAAATGAGGTGAAGTTACTGAACAGCATAATGAGGTAATCATGTCTGCATATCCCCTCCATGTAGGCAGAGAACAGTGTTGGTGTCCACAGAGGAGGTAGCTGACACCAGGAGAGGGTGTGTCCACTAACTTCTGACCTGATTGGAGCACAGCTGTACCTGTTTGCATGATGCAGTGCCATGCTGAGCATGCAAGTCTGAGGAGGGGCTGTGCACTGATTTCTAAGCTTTGTTTAACTATGGGGCCTGTGTTTCCATGTGTTTGCATGACACAACCCTGTGCTGAATGTTGAAGTCTGGGGGGATGTGTCCACTGACTGCTAAGCTTTGTTTACCTACAGGGCACATGTTTCTATGTGTTTGCATGGCACGCCGCTGTGCTGAGAGTATCTAAAAGGCCAATGATGCATTATTTACTGTTGATCCTTGTTTAACTTAAACTAGGGCCATTAAATTAAGTCAATGATATACTAGGCAGTTGCAATGCATCATAGGTAGCTAATCGCACAGGCAGCACTATAAAGTATGCATACATCCTACAATCTGTTTTTCCCCCATACTCTGCATCAATGGAGTAAAGACCAAGGAATTTTAACTGACAAAATGCTAGGGGTTCTTGCAGGTCTGCTACATCTACATGTGCTAAATGGTGACGGCAATGCTGCTGTTGCTTCTGCTGACAATAGGCTTAGGTAGAGAAAAAGTATGTTCAGGCCCAGGGTAACCTTCCAGGAACTACATGATCTGGAGATTGTAGAGTGTTAGAGGGTGGACAGGGACATACTACAAGAACTCACTGAGTTTTGCTGCCCTTAGCTCAGACTCAGAGCCAACAGACGGGAACCCATCCCAGCAGAAACAAAGGTATGTGTAGCCCTTAGGACACTAGCTATAGGTATTTTCCAAAGACTAACTGGGGACATGATGGGGTCTCACAGGCATCGACATCCCGTGTACTCCACAATTTCCTAGATGCCATGCTACCACATGCCAATGAGCATATTTTTCCCCCTCACCCCTGAGGCAAGGGCCAGTAATACGCAACACTTCTACCATGTAGCACACTACCCTGAGGTACTGGGTGCCATATATTGCACTCATGTACACATCAAGTCACCACCTGGTGAGAAGGGTAGAATTTATGTCAACTGAAAGGGGTACCACTCCATCCACTGGCAGGTCATGTACAATGCCCAGGGAATTGTCATCAATGTGTGTGTTGGCAGCCCTGGCAGTAATTATGACTCCCATATCTGGCATTCATCATAGCTGTACCAGATGTTTGCTAGAGGGACATCCCGCATGGCCATTTACTCAGAGAGGCTGGCTACGTACTGGAACTGTGGATGATGACACTCATCAGAAATGCATGCACACTCATGGAAGAATGCCATAATGAGGCACATGTAGAAACTAGGAACATCACAGAGTATGTGTTTGGGCTTCTGAAGTTATGGATCCGGTGCTTCAATATATCTGTTGGAGCCCTGCAGTACTCTCCAGCTACATGTGCACATATGTTGACAGTATGTGCCATGCTGCATAATATGATCCTCTGGAAACAGCTGCAGCAGGATCAGCAAAGGGAAGAGATACACAGCCCCACACTAGTGCCTAGGTTACCACAGCAATACTCACAGCAGGACTCAGAGGAGGAACCCCCTGATGATGTTGCTGTAGGCAGACATAGGCATGCCTAGTATGCCCTGGTATTGCCTAAGGGACAACGCATAGCACATTCACTGGCAACCTAGGGCCCTAGTGATGGACACCTTACTCCTACTCACACAAATACTGCATATTAAAATAGTTGATGCCAGGCAATCCACACAATCAGTAACTATCCATGTATTGGCTGTGTACTGCTTGGATCACACAGATTCAGCCCTGAACTACAGTACTGTCAACTGCTGCATTTACAGGATAAGTCTCTAACCTACACACTAATTGTAGTGATTACTATAATAAGGTATCATATGTATGGATCTGCTGCTGTTATTCAAGGAAATATAGTTGACTATCCTGTCAGATTTAACATCCAGATGGGACTGCGGATACCCAGGCTAATAGTATATGTTCCTTAATATTCACTAGGCCTCATGGTTGGAATAATCCTGACATGAGGCAAGGGAGATGTTAAACAGTGGGCACACATGATATGTGGATTACTGTCTACCCAAGCTGATCATGTGCTGCTGTTCCCCCACCCCCAACACAGCAGTGTATCCACATAACCGCTGTAACAGAAAATCAACTACGGTATACCAGTGGGCAAGGCAATCCCAGGGCTGTAACATAGATATCGCTCATACATTGCATGTCTCTCTTCATGCAGTATAACAATGTACATATGTATGCTGCTGATTGTGTGATGAATGATTCCTCTCTGTCTAGTGACCTGTGTGGCTCAGTGGACTAGGGAAGCTAGCATGAGTAATGGTGTTGATGGTTCTAATATTGAATTACTCACATGTTTTGCATGTGAGATAGTAGTATGTTGGTGTTTGCACAGAATGTCATACCTCTCAACCTCTTAGTGCAAGACATCTGGAGAAAGCTAGAAAGGTTGGGGGCACAAAGACTGAAACATAGGGACAGATTTTAAAGACTGGTCCACATAAACCATTGCCCCATCATTGAAATGACCTGTTATGTACAAATTGTCTATACATACAAACATATACATATACATATCCGTCTGTCAGTTTCTCTCTCTCACATGCATAGTATATCTATCACTATGTAGTGTCAGATATATACCTATACTTCTATATATATATATATATATATATATATATATATATATATATATATTAAAATGATACATAGACTCCCTCAATATGTCTACATAACACATACATATCATACACACACAGCTACATTTACATATACATCCCTGTAATATGCAGAAATATGTGCCCATGCCCACAGTTTCACTTAGCTAACTGCAAGCAGCTGAACCAGGGTGTCCCCAATGTGGTGGAAGCAGTTACTGATGTCAGACTGTGCCTCACCCATAACCATAAGCATACATTTGGTTTTCTGTTTAGAATGTGCCTGTGCCTCCATGATAGCCCAAAACATGCACTGAGTTGTTACCCATGATATGACACCTGCAACAGATGGTGGATGATCAGTAGTCCTCCTATGAGCAGCCCTGTCAATCCACCTGCATGGGATCTCACCAGATCTCTGGCTATGGCCAGTGTCTGCACTCACTAAAGCCATACTTGCCACACTGTCCTGTTCAATGTCACCACCCTCTGACTGTCCAATATCTGCGGCCTCTAGGGACTGGTATGTATGGGCATACTGACTGTGTGCAGTGACAGTGGGGACAGAAGAGGAATTTCAAACTCTGGGACAGATTTAGCCCCTGACAACCCCACCTGTGCCTCACTGTGGCCACATCAGGATGTGTGGGGAAGAGTTCCCAACCCCCTCGGTCACCTGTGGAAGCCAAGACAAAAGCAGTGCATTACTACCTGCACTATTTTGTATAGAAAATCCACAGAGATGGATAATAATGGGGATCCACAACTGCATTACCAATCTCACATCTTCTCATCCCTGCTGTCATGCACAACAGACTTCTTTAAATAAAATACACATTTCACTCAAGCCCTTTATAACAAACATGTCAGGTAAATCAAGTGAAACTTGGCCAGTATAATTTACCTTTTAGTTATGCAATATGACACTATACTTGATAAAACAAGACTTAACACTCAGCACACCTATCTTAACAAATATATAGACATATGTGTTTCAATGTCTAAGGTATATGCCATCAACCTTTCCATTTTTAGAAGGCATGTTACATTAATTGCCTCATGTAACCCAGGAGGCTTATTCGCTCTTAACTATAACTGCACAAGTGTTTCTGTTCATTCAACTACAGTGCTTAGGTACATGTTCCAGACTGGAACATTACAGTAGTCTATTCTGGTTACACTCACTATTAATTGTACATAGGCCATTATTCTGGAACTTAGCTTTAATAGCATATATATGCTCGATAACAATACATTAAGTATCAAGCTTACCAGGAGCAGGACCACAGCCTGGGACAACACCTGATGGACCTGTAATTTCAGTACCACCACAAATTATAGCACAACAAGGCTATGCCTGCATATATCTCACATGTACAGTAGCTACTGTGTTACTTGATGTGTTGGTGACATTCTGATCATGAGTTTACAATGGAGCTTAAACCCCTCCCCCAAAGCACTTAGACATGACACGCAGGTAAAGGTATGTAGAGCCTGACAGAATGACTGCTACAGTATTACAGTTGTGATCACAGTAAGCTTACCTGCACTCTCCTCTGCTGTGGACACTGTGGCACCCACCTCCACGATGTATGATGTTATGGATGCCTGGGTGTTGTCTTGTGTTCCCTAAGTTCACCAGGAATTCCTCAGTGATGGCACGATCCCTGGCTACAACCTGACAGAATGACTGCTACAGTATTACAGTCATGATCACAGTAAGCTTACCTGCACTCTCCTCTGCTGTGGACACTGTGGCACCCACTTCCACGATGTATGATGTGATGGATGCCTGGGTGTTGTCTTGTGTTCCCTAAGTTCACCAGGAATTCCTCAGTGATGGCACGATCCCTGGCTACATCAGCTGCCCTTCATCATGCAGCATTCACCATGTTATTAGTGCGGTGTCGATCCTGCTCATATGCCCTTTCCTGGTGGCCACTGGCATTCTTTTCCTGGACAAGGTCTACCCACAATGCAGCATGCTTTTCTCTGTTATACCTCCCTCCTGGATAGGAGTATGTGGTGATGCTGTCTTAGTCCTTCAAGTATTAGTTCATTCTCTGCATCTGAGAAGGGGGTATGCCTTCTGTGATACATTAGTCCTGAATGATAACAAAAGGAAAACACATTACAGGATCATATACATGAATGATATACATGGATGTCCACTATGCACAGATACAGCAAGAACAAAATGGCTGGCACTATCCACTGCTTGCTCACACATGTCATCCCCACAGTGTGACAACATACTACATGTGTGGACACAGCCGAGATAGTATCATTACCAAGGTATTTCCCTGTGTGGCATGACAGCTTCTGCTGTATGATCATACAACCAACACTCCAGTCCACTGTGATGTGTCACCTAAGGTCAACCATAGAATAATATGTCATAACAGCAGTGCCGGACAAATAGCAGTGTGCTATTACAATCACTGTATAGGGACAGTCCGTCAACACCGGTGTGCTACACTGACAAAAGACAATGCAACCCTGATGTTTTCTACATCCACTGTAGGTGTACATCAACAGGATATCACTGACTTGTCATTGGTCTAAGACTGGCTTAGTGGTGTAATCCCTATTCCCATACCACTATCCTCCCATCTGCATCCTATTATACACAAAAAACAGTTACATGCCTGCTAGTGTGCAGTACTACTGTGTTGAAATGTGTGTCTGGTAAAGTTTCACAAAGGCGTGCTCTTTGTGAGAAAGTCTCATATATGCTGCTTCCCCCATAGCCAGCTGCTTGCATTTTTAACATGCTGCTCATTAGCAGGTAATTGCCTGTAAACTGATCTGTGGTTCTGATATGCTAATTGCAGCCTAAACAGCTGACTTGCACTATCATTAGCTAACAACATGCAAATACTGTGCAAATACATAAGGGCTTCATGTAAACCAGGCCCCTTTTTTAGCTTTTCAGATGGACATTACTGGGGTGAGGAGACTACTTCATCTCAGAGGGTAGGTCTGTAACAGAAACCTTCACATAGAGCTGTGTGTATCCAGGGCTGCAAGTGCTACTGCAGGTAATAGACATAGGCAGAGGGTGTGAACACTTTGGAGGATGACAAGCTGTAGGTGTACCTGTGTCAGCTGTGTCAGCCTTGTTGTAGAAGCAGAGCCAGGGTGGGGGTACCCTTTACACTCCAAATATGGCATGTGTTTATGGTGCATATGTTAGGAAACTGTGTCAGTAACAGAGTACTAGGTGGCATATACATATGCTATATGGATATGTGAACTGTGTCCCTACCTGCAGGCCTGTGACTTCTACCAATGAAAAGCAGTTATTACACATGCAAAGCTCTGTGTGGATAAAGAGTGCATGAGTAATTCATTAATTGCTGTCTTCACAGTAATGTACTTGAAATGCAACACAACACTGGCTTTGAACCTAGGACTGTGTGTGGCAAATTGTACTGTATGCAAGGCCTTTGAGAGATTGAGCTACTGGGTCATAGCTAAAGTAGGTGTATTTGCGAGATATATGTGCAGAGATACAGGCTGTGACAAACAGCGTCAACATCCATCAGTATGTGCATGGCTTTATATGGCTGTATTTCTGCACCAGAGTCACAGTTGTACATGTACTTTGCCACTGGTGCCTTAGCAGGTGTCATTCCACATGTTGCTGCTAAAAGGGCACATTTACCTGCTATAACAGGCTTCACTTACATCAACAATCATGTCTGTGTCTGTCTACTGGTGTACTATTGCAGCAGAGTGCAAGATACATACCCATTTTTTCCATTACATTTTATTCCAGTTTGCACGGTATGGCATGGCATGCAGCTCAGCTGAAACACACCTAATGACTGTAACTGGCTATTAATTATGTTTTGTTAAAACCACACACATTAAAAAAGACTTGTGTGGTGTGGCGGGTTAATGCAGTGTGCTGTAGTTAGGATGGGCCTGGGTTCAATACATGGCAGATATGTTTATTTTGTACACGTTTCTTACAATGTGATAAACACATACAGCCATTATAGCTTTATGTAGCTGAGCTAAGTGAATATGCATGAAACGGTGCACCACACTAAAAAAAATATAAAGAAAAGAAAAGAAAAAAGGGAAGATAGGAAAGTGGTGAAATGGGAACAAGCAGTAGGAAAAACATAGTGAAAGACAGGAAAAGATGTGCAGGAAGGGTTAGGAAAGAAACATAGCTATCCATTTCTTCAACAGCAACAACTGTGCACTTTAAAAGATTTTTATCTGAAATTGAATTGTCACCTCCAGAGAGAGGGGTGACAACAATGTAAGTGTGTTGTCAAGCCAGTTGGAGCAAATGATGTGTGTCCAGTGGATATGTGTGCAAAATGGAGAGTTATGTATGGGACAATATTTTTTGGGGGACAGGTGTCCATTTTTTTTTTAAGTGAGAGTGGAATGTTGGAGAAGGAACATAGGTGTGTGTGGGGGAGTAAGGTGGGTTGGTTAGGATACACTTGCAAACAGACAAGACAGACAAGACAACAGACAAGGGCAGTGTGTGACACATGAGGGGGGTGAACACCTTGGATAGGGAAGGTGTTGTGGAATCTGAGTCCCATGTGCCTCCAGACAGCAGCAGCATGACTCAAGTTCCCACACATGGAACTGTTGGGACCACTCCATCACTGCCCCAAAGGTAGCTGTGCTGGAGGCTGGGCACCAGGGAGAGGCTGTCCCACCAGGATGGCTAGAATGCCCTCAATCTAGTACAGGAGATGGTCATAGCCATGGTGGACTATCCTGTTCAACAGGAGCAGCAGCTCATCCTGGTTAACAAATCCCCCTCTGCCACCACTCCTAGAAGGGGCCCAGCCCTGTCCCATGGCACGATAATACCAGACACCATAGGTAGTGCAGGGGCAGCAGAGGGCCACCACTGGTTTGGGTCCCAGATGGGCTGGGATCCAGTGTCACAGCTGGTTGAAGCAAGGTAGGGGGATCAGCCAGAACCAGCCTACCTTGCCATGCTTTGGTATATGAGGTATAGTAATCCAAAGAAAAATGCGGTAGGACACTGCTATTCCTCTAAAACTTTTATTTAACATAAAAACACAGGATGAGCACTTTCGGGATAAACCCTTCATCAGATAAAAGCTCTCAGCATTACTGAACATTTTAAAAGAAACAATATCCAATGGCAATCAATAGATGAGGTATAGCAATAAGTTATGGTTAGTAATAACCAAACCATTGTTATTATTAACAGAATGGAACATCATATTTATTAACCCAAATACATATTAATGTATATTATGTGCACCATAACATTATGCAGCATAACAGTCAGTATGGTAACAACATGACAGTGTGAAGTGAACCACAATGCCAACACAACAGTTAATTTAACAACATATGTTAATATTGCATCATAATAACACATAACAATAAACAACCGCAATTTTCCAAAATATAGATTACCAAATTATGTTAATATTTATTAACCCAAATACATATTAATGTATATTATGTGCACCATAACATTATGCAGCATAACAGTCAGTATGGTAACAACATGACAGTGTGAAGTGAACCACAATGCCAACACAACAGTTAATTTAACAACATATGTTAATATTGCATCATAATAACACATAACAATAAACAACCACAATTTTCCAAAATATAGATTACCAAATTATGTTAATATTAAATCATAATAATATATAAAAATGATGCATAAATTAAGATAAGGGGTGGGGAGAGACAGAGAGAGAAAAACATTCCATTAGTGACATTTCATATATCTCTAACAACACTAGTCAAACATACTTCTACAGGTGTGCAAAGTCAGTTGTGAATACAGTGACTACAATTCTCCTATAGATGTTGTAGCACATGCATACTCTCAAGCTGATAGCATGGAACAGTAAGGGTCAAGCATTAAAAATACAAGTACACAACTACACAGAATGGTTTCACATAATGTGGACTTATATAACTACCAAGATGTTCTGTAACTGGATTTGGTAATGCATTGCATTCCAGGTAATAATTTATCTGGTAATCATGTGACAGGTGCATTAGTCAGTTTTAATTACATTATGAGAAATCATGACACTTGAGAGGCATGCTGGTATACAGTAAGTAAATTAGTTGGCAGGCATGGGAGTAGAACCCAATAACTATGACTGCAGGGGACACCTGCAAATAATTTAATAACTGACTGCAGCAGCATATTACAGACATGCAAGGGATACAGCCATACTGGGATTGCACAGCTTTATTTATGAATCAATAATGCTGATGAACACATTGTTGTCATACATTGTTACATTCTGTGAGATCTAAACACAATATCTGCACATAATATGGGCTAACTCACCTATAATATTTTTGTGTTCCTGGGGAGAAAGAAAATGTGAGCATTGTGTGACTGATACAGAAAATATATTGCTCCATATCACTGGATTCAAACCCAGGACTGTGTGTGACAAATTGTACTGTGTATAAGGAATTTAACAGACTGAGCTACTGAGTCACGATTGACTATTGGGTGACTGATACTTGCCTGGAGATCACCTGGAAATATACTATGACTTCAGCAATACAAGTTACAGGACATTCCTCTAGCATTCTAGTACTGTTACAGTGCTATACCAGACTGCAGTGAAAATTGAATACACATGCATGGAATACAACCATACTGCATATAAAAATGCACTTTATTTTACATTCAGCAATTCTGGTGAGCTCATTTTACTGATATTGGTTTGAAATATCTGTGAAGTCTACACACAATATCTGGCCATGGAGTGGGCTACCTCACCCATATACTTTTATTACCTGACATCTGAGGAAGAGAGGGCACTATGTGACTGATATTGGCCTGAAGACTGCCTTGAACAGTACTATGAGTTAAGCAATATAGTTTGCAGGCCATTAGATTTGCATTCTACAGTGATTAGAGTGTTATACTTGACTGCAGCAACCTTACCTTACAGACTCAATGCCTACAGCTCTACTGCAATGGTTATGACAGCACAATCCTGATGTACACTATGTTGCTTGCTGTTATTGGTATTGTTTCTTGTTTTTATTGAACTACATTTGTTATTATTCATGTATTGGTCTACAGCTCTAATTCCACATTTATTGCACTACAGATTTTCTTGTATGTACTTTATTGCAGTTAATGCTTTACTCTTTTGTGCTTATTGTACTACAGTTAGCATAGTACATCTGTACTCCCTGCACTCACAGTGCAACCTGGCCAAGCACCTGGCATGGGACTCAACATTGCGAGCCCTCTCTGCTGCACCTGTTAGAAGAGAAGCACATCATCATGCATACCAGTTTTGTAGACATTCAGCTTGCATGTTGCTAAGGCAACAGAAAACATACTTACATACTTGCAGGGCATTCCTTGCTCTCACATCTTGGACCCAAGTGTCCAAGGTTCCCTTCTTTCTCCTTTTCAGGTCAGCATGGTGGTGATGACACTGCTCACTTGTGCAGAGGATACCAGTAACACTGGTGAGTTCTCTGGCCAACTGGTCCCAGACCTCTGCCTTACACTCAGAGCCCTAGAGACTGCCCTGCAGCAGCCTAGCATCATGTTTTTTTACAAGGAGCCCAACTGTGATCCTGGACTCCTGAATTCCCCACCTCTGCACCCAAAAGCCATACCTTCACCAACATCACCAGCTATACCAAGAGTTGATTGAACTCTAATAAATTCTGCAGAATCCCCACCTATTGCACTTAATATAGGTTGTTGTCGTGCCCTTACACATCATTGAGCAACATTCAAAAAAGCACTGTGCCGCTTAGCATTGCACAAACCAGCCAAGCAGAGTTGAGCAGCATGAAAACTTACACAATCGAGGTTTTAGCGAAGCTTAACACCACACAAACATTAGCAGCCATTAAGAGGTTTATGCGGTACTTAGCATTCTTGGGCAGAGGTCAACAGAGCGCAGCAGTGCCATATTTTACAATTTTGTTATTAAGTTATAGAAATATATTGCATCACATTACAGACATGTTCTGCTTAATATGGATTCAAACCTAGGACCTACTATATATATAGCTATAACTCTACACATTTAGCTACTTGGACACTATGAAAACTAATATACTTTCACATATACTACTGAGCTACCTGATAGTATTGCTGAGCACCATGCCATACTGTGCAAACACACATAAACACAAAACAAGCCTGGAAATAATTAAATATAACCAGTTTCTATTTTTAGATGTCTGGCAAGTGTCGGCTATGTATGTATGAGCTGTGCTTGGTGTTGTTGTACTCCATAACACACCGTGCAAACAGCAATTTAAAAAAACTAAAAATGACAAATAAATGTAATTATGATTATTAACTACATCTGGTTTCTATTTTCAGATGTTTGGCAGGTGTCAGCTGTCTATATGTGAGCACAGCTTGGCATTGCTGCATCCGTGCTGTGCCATGCAAACATGCAGTTAAAAAAATAAATAAATAAAGGAGAAATGTAACATCACATAAATGACATATTACACATTTGACACACTTCTCAACATTTTTACAGGGGCAGGGGCCACTCCAGGGAGCCTCACACTCATCTGCAGCCATGGTTAGCCACTACACCTCTCCCTACACTGATTTAATATCCATGTTCCTCGGCTCTCCCACAACAGTGGTCCATCATTAATATGCATGGTACTCTGCCGAGGGGAACCATGGTTGAGTACATTGACACATTCCATGTAGGCTCTACATGGTGCCTACATGGATTTTATTAAATCCTGTCATCCTGTATAAAGTGCAATCTGACATTGTTACAATTAAAGTAATGGAGTGGTGATAGTCTTAAGTACTGATTTCTCTAGCTTGTGTAACTAGATAGATAGGGGCCCTAATTTTACAGCAGTCAACTTGTGTGTCTGCAGACTCATATCAGCATAAGCCTACCTACTGATGTCCTCTTTCAACTATCAGTCTGGAGAAAATTAAACATCAGGATGTGAGTCCACAGCTATGTCAGACACTTTTTCCAACATCATATTCTCAACCCAAACTGATGTCATTCTCTATATGTGCTCTATGGCAGTGACTCTAGCATTAAGTTATGTGTTCTATAGGTTGTGTAACTACATAGGTAGGGGTCTAATCTCACAGCAGTCAATGTGTGTGTGTGTGTGTGTGTGTGTGTGTGTGTGTGTGTGTGTGTGTGTTTGTGTGTGTGTGTATGTGTGTGTGTGTGCGTGTGTGCGTGTGTGCGTGTGTGTGTGTTGTCTGCATAATCCTACCTACTGCTGTCTTCCTTCAGCTATCAGGGTGGAGACTATTTTACACCAGGATGTGATCCCACAACTATGTCAGACACTCCTCCAAAAAATTTCTTCTCAGCATAAACTGATGATGTCATTCTCTATAAAGTGCACTCTGACAAACTGTAAGTTAAACTCTTGCAGTGGCACTGGTTTTAAGTTGTATGGAATACCTAGCAGGTATATTGCTTGAATCTGACCCCAGTCAGCTGGAATGTGTGTGTGGTTTGGTGGTATATTACAGCCATTGTATGATGCTTTGAATCTGGTCTAATTTGACTCCCTCTCAGGAGATCCTTTAACATAACCCCCTGAATCCAACATCCTCTTCTTCCCCTCTGTCCACCTAACAGCCTAGGATGTCATCATCTCAAAGATGCATACAGACATGTTGTGAATTTGAGCCCCTCCATGACTGTCTGCAAGCCATCTCCAGACCACTGGATGTGTAATTGCAAATTCTGTCATTGGGTCATGCACATTACATATGGACAGAGGCAGTCTGTATTAAAATAAACACCCACACACATAGGGGTGTACCACTACTATCTTTCCTCACCTAGAGATAGTGATTTGGGTTAAAGGGGATAATAGTAGCTAAGCTTGTATGAGCTCTTGGCTGTTAGCCTAGAAATCTCCTAATACCTGTGAACATTGCACATGTTGATATCACCCACATGTGCTATGTTAATGTGTGGATGTTCTGTAGTCCTACAGTAGTACATTACAGTCTGTGATTTGCACTACTTTATTGATGCACACTGCTGCCATTTGGTTACATGTTCCTTCCATAACAGCTGTAGTAATATGCCTCCTGAGGACTGGGGATGATGTTATGTGCGTGATTGCCTTACTAAGGCACATCCTCTGATAGTGGAGTATTTCCATATTCTACACAATTCCCACTCAACAATCACTGCAATAACTGCTGTATTGGACAGGTGTGCATGTTTACTCCTAGCATCTGGAAATGTTATCTGACATAGAGCAGTTCTATGTCATAGTGATTGCATGGTCACATAATGCTGTTATATACACAAACATATGACATGTTGAGAGTCACTTGCAACCTTGACAAATTCATCATATGCACTATCTGTGTTGGTATTCACAAGGATTAAATAGGTACTCCCAACCAGCACTATATGATTGCCAGCATTTGTGTCATTAACTATTCTGCATGAACTGCATCCACCACAGTTGTAATGTGGCCATCTATGGTGTCAGGACCCTCACGCACACATTTCCTCTGATATACATATATGTATATGATGTACAACTAATGTAATGACATGAAATAGGTATAGTTGTGCATCTATATTAACAGCTCTGTGTCCCATGTGATTCATACCCAAGGTTTTATTTGGAGGTGATGTACAATTTGAAGCCCAGTTGTAGCAGGAGTACAGTCATAGCGTGACTGTACTGTGTCACGAATGTACCACTACATCACAACAGTATTACCACTTGATAGTTTGCATGAACACATATGGAGGTATGTTAGGATTCCATTACAGTGTGACATTATCACTGGCAATGTCAGGGGGACAGTGACTGTGTAACATGTGTGGAGATTTGACATGTACTTGTAGACTGCACTCCATGTATTGTTTGGTATGTGTACAAGATTACAGTGACAGCTTCCTTAATCATTGTCAATTGACTTTGCACTGCTGTAATTTTTGTGCACAAGGGCATAGTTGATGCATTGGCATCAGTCTCACATACTGCTCTACCATTCATTATCACAGATCACTTCTTATTTCACACATCAGTTGCAGATGCTTCAGACAATATCCATTGCTATGACATGTGGCAGATGTAAGAAATAACCAGCTGTGTGTAGGGGATCCAGTCACAATAGTGTGCTTTTTGTATGTGTTGATATCTGTATGGCAGATGTGTGCATCAGGCAGGGATGCTTTACTCAAGTGTATCCTACTGGCATAGTGAGCTCCCACATCTGGTAGGCCATACAAAACTATTCTCTGGGATGCATACCTATTAAGATTTGGCAGTGAAGACTTTCCTTCAAGTTGTTCTACTAGATGTTTGTGTGATACAACTTTCTGTGTTGCACCCAGTAAATACACAGCTCAGTGACACTATTGATGGCATGGGTTTCATTCTTGCAGGAAGGGATTGTGGCTTTTGTGTAATGCAAACCTTTCAACACTCAAGGATTGTCCCTGATTTCAACTTCAGGTTTAGCACTCTTCGTAGCTCTCGACCTCTTAGTGCAAAAAATCTGGACAAAGACAAAAATAATGGGGGAGGGCAAAGCCCCCAAAATAGGGGCATATTTTAAATACTGCTCTTATAAACTTAAAAAGTTGCTAGAATAAAAGGTTTTGTGTTACCATGCATTTTCAGAAGGAAATAAAGTCTGAAACTGAAAAGCTTATATTATTTAATGAAGTCAGTCCTCACTTACTTGCCAAACAAATCCAGAAAAAATACATTTTATGAGGTACAGACCAAAAATATGAGGCAAAAATCTGGGCATTTTGCAAAAAAAAAAAAAAATGGACAGTTGAGAGGTATGACACTGTCTCTCTTAATCCCACCAAAAAGTCATCACTTTTGGGGAAAAGGTGGTGAATTCCTCTTATAAAATAGTGATAATCATTACATTTGTATACACTTGTTACTGCAGAACATGTATAATAACTTACATTCACATATTCTATGAATGCCGCAGGTTAATGGTTATAATATTTTATAAGTGGCCATGACTGTACCTGTTTCTTTCTACATTTGTCCAAGAGTCTGTTGCTATTTGTCCCTGATTGGTTGTGAGCTATGGTGATATGTCAATCATATTCAAGCAAGTAACTTTGCAGATGTTCAGAGTATACACATAGCCCCTGTTGTATATACTGTCCTTGCTAAGTGTCCTCTTTAATGAGCATGCAATGATTTTATATCACTACCATTCACTTCCATTGACATGTAACCTTGTGTAACCATCATATATATACTATCATGTGTGTTTATGTCATAATACTCTTGCTCAGGAGCTGTAAATAGCAGTATGTATTGTGCTATCTACATATGTGCATAATGTTATGCTATTGACTTTTCTTGGAAGTTTGATGTAGCCTATCATGGGGACATTTCTGTATTTTCTATGACCTCTTCCTCTGACATTTCTGTATTTTCCATTACCTCTTCCACTTTATTCATCCCTATCATTCCTGTCTGTGCACATTTTAATCAACACACCTTCCCTGACCAGTGTACCTTTCCTTGTAGTTGCCCTTGCTGTTTACCTTCTCACTCATTTTGCTTAGTAAATAGTTATTTTAATGTACATTGCACTCAGTACATTTTTCTTTACCATGCTTCTACTGCTGTTATTTTAGTATTTTCATCCCTGGTAATCATGGTTGTCCGCGCAATCTCGCTAAGCGAGTTTGCTTGTAACAAACTTGAATGCTTCTTCTTTCTATACCCCTGCTGCTCTGGATGATTTTCTGGCCTGGCCACAAAACCTTGCTTGTAGCCATGTAAGCTCAATGAGCAGCAGGAATGTGCAATTAGCTCTGCTGCTCATTGCTCTAACAGGTAAATTCATGTAGGCTTTGCATGAAGCCTACACAGAGTTTATTGAATCCCTGGGACTGTTTGTTCATCTCTGCTCTAGCAGTGATCTGTTTTAACAGATGCTTGCTTTTTCAGGATCTTTAAACCATAAGGATGACTTCAGAAAACTAAGTTAAATAAGTTAAATGATCCATCATAAAAAGTGAGTAGCATTTTTCCTGTATGACTCAAAAATTTTAGTAGCTATTATTTTTTCTGTGTTAAGTGTTTTTTTTTCCTGAAATGTAAATGACCCTGGAATTGAGAAACAAGTGAACACTGCTATGTTTATCTTCCGGGTGAGATGCAATCCAGAACGTTTTATCAATTAATAATGTCAAAACTCAGATTTAAAACAGCAGGTACTTAGTAATCCTGCCCACAGTCAAAGCATGACCTGCATAGAGTCATAGACAGTTGTTTTAATGGCTATGTAATATGACAAGTACAGGTGCTGAACATGGAATGTGTACATGCCTCAATACATCCATACATATCCAAAAGCAACAAGATAATAGAAAATTGGCTATCAGCCTTAAAGGGTTCACTGGACACTTTAAATCTATTTTTTTGACTAGTTGAAGAGGTGTATAGGGGAACAAAGGACAACAGGAAAAAGTGGAGAAGCAAGCAAAGGGAAGCACCCAATGGAAAAAGGTAAATAATGAGCATGATTGTGGAGGGAGTAAAAAGGGTATTTTTTTATGTGGCAGGTGACCATTTTTTTTCAAAGATGGAAAGATGGTGATGGATGCAAGGGAAGGTGAATGTATGGTAAGAGGGTGAAGGTAGGCAGCCTGTGCAAAGACAAGACTGATAAGACAGGTACTGACACACTCAGGGACAGGGAAGACAGTAGAGCTGTGGGCATCAACAAAGGAAAGACAATTTTAATGGGGATGCTTGTACAATGAACATGAGATTGTCATGGACACAAAAAAAAGGAGGGGAGAGCAAGGCTGAGGAAGAGAGGTAGGCAAATTTCACAAACCACCCTGTTCATGGTATCCCTAGTGGGAGGTCTTGTGCAACTTGGATTCCCTTAACACTGGAGCCTAGCTAAGATAGTACTGCAAATGACACTGTCAAGCAGGGATTCAACTCAATAAACTGTAAGAGAAGTCTTTCCAGGTGACTTTCATATGTCGGACCAGCAGTGCCCCTACTATTTCTGCCAGATGCCAATGGATAACAAATAAGTCATCCCTGGGAGAACAACTTGTGGAATAACAGGGTTCTCTGCCAGGGAAGCTCCACCAGGAGCAGGGGAGGATGGCATATTATGATCTCATGAGAAGGTATTGGAGATGCTGCCTTTGTAGCAGATGTAATGGCCAAAATATCATGGTGAAGATTAGTGAGACAGACCATAGCCACTGGCCCTTCTGTGGCAGCTGCTATACATTAATGCAAAGTAAAATGAGAGAAATAAAATAAAAAAATGGAACAAGATAAATCAGAAACATAGATGCAGACAGCATGGAGAAACAAGGAGACATTACATTAAATTCAGTATGAGTACAAGTACAACTACAGCATCAAGATATTTGCTAAACCCAGATAAGAAGCACAGCGAACTAACATGTAGCAGGTGATATGATGCTATGTGCTACCTAAGTAGAGTGAACAGATAAAGAATTGATCACTTTATGTGCTTAGCATCTATTATACCCCTGGCATATGAGCCATCACAGTTTATCTTATTATAAAGTGCCATCCTTTCTAAACTGCAAACAAGCCATTACCAATAGAAACTGAAACATTTTACATGATATACTTTTCAGGTAAGTAGGCAGCGGTATGAAAAGTCAGATAGTTTCACAAAAGTACAGAAGGAATATAATTACGGTATGTCAACTGAATGGTGTAGTCTCTTCTGTGCCTGGAAAGGTGCTGCATCCTCCTGCAGAGTAGAAGACTATTCTCATTGACAGCTTTCTGAGCTGTGGATAAAATGACATATCATTAATTTAAATTCCCCACAGGTAATATGGAAAAAAAAAGAAATCTACAACAATTACAGAGAATGCTTGTACTACATTTCAGGTACCCTCAGCCTGAACTCTTCTTCCTTCTAGCTAAAAAGGTCTGGATGGCAACTTCACAGGTGACATCAATAATATCCTAGAGAGATAGTGCCCAGCATCCACCTTATACTGGGAACTTTCATGCAAATTTCTACGCAGGATCTGCCAATAGTCATTCTGTGATAAGTAAAGGAAGATTTTAAATTTCATAGATTACCACTAGGGTGCCCTGCCAAAGACAGTGCCATTGGAAAAAATGGCCAGTGGTCTTATATTAGAGACTAATGTCTGGCATCTCAAGGTCATGTTCATTTTGCATTTATCCATTTGACACACAACACAGGGAAATTTAGTAGTGTGACTGAGACGGGGGGAGAGGCATGATCTGCAGCAATATTACAGTGGTTAAAATGGGACTGTAAATTGTGAGATATAAAATGCAAGCTATGTTAGTTTGCAGTTGAATGGTGAAAATGTTGGGCTACATTACTCTTTAGCACCTCCATTAGCTAAAGTTGAGTAATATAAAAGGCATCAACTATTTCAATGTCATTGACCCACACATGCATGCTCAATGTGCACATCAAGTGCTCACATGAGGTAGGTCAGAACACTGTCTTATCCTTTTCACCCAACCATGCTTCCAACTGGAAAAGATAGACTGAGCAATTCAGAAAGACTCATGAGATGGGCCCTCATTTACCTAATCCTCATGCTCAGAGGCTGAAATCTGCATAATATAAACTGTAGGTGTCTGCATCCATTGTCATTATACTATAACTCATTACAACTTTATTTCTGAAGGAGGAAAAGCACATTACAGCTTGTTTGCTGTAAATTGTTTCCATGAATAGAAGTTTTGGATTTGCTGTAGTAACTCCTAAATATGTTCTTTTTTAATTTCTCCAAATCTTTTGGGTTTCTAGTACCATGACAGGAATGTACCCCATTCCTAAGTCAAAGTATGATTAAAGTTCATGAAATTAGTATTGTTTCACTCTTTGATGTCAGCCAAAAGTGCTCTTCACAGCACCCGCAATGCCCAGTAATGACTCTTCCTAGAATTTGTATGGAGTTACATGTATTGGTATCCTTTAATCCTTTTGTACATCCTGTGTCTGGAAATTCTGGGCTTTTTGCATAACAGTAACAATACATCATTTCTTTCTTATCCTCAATAGTCCACCCTATCGTCTTTATGACTCTTCTTTGGCTTATCAGTTTTTGTGATTTTTGAGGTCTACTTCTTCTTTCTACAATGGGGGCATCCTCCCCCTGGGCTTGGCCCCATTGTAAGAATGTTTCCTTATTTTGAGGATTCTACACTGTCATTTTTTTCCAGTCCTGGCACCAATGCACCTACCAGTATTGGGCACTTTTTTTCCTGGGTCATTTGCACCCGGCTATCTTTTTTAGTTTTTGACTTACTTCTGTCCATGATATATGCTATGTAAATACAGTTTATATATCAGTGTCACCCTGGTGAGATTTTGTGAAAAACAGGGTTCACCTCATGAAGGTAATCACCAAGACTTGAGGATAAATTCAGTTTCAGCAATACTACTGTCCTTTGCTTGCTGACTTTTCATCTCTCCATTCAGGTCCCTTTCACCTTTCCATTCAGACCCATATGCTCTCTACACAAATAACCTGATGTTTTCAAAGGTTTGCTACACATTCTAACCTACTGCTGCATTACTATGGGAATGCAAGACAGGTGTTATAAATGTAATGGGACAGACAGCATCAGTCCAGTCCATTTAGGGAATCTGCACGTCAGCATTTAAAAATGCCATGCTGTAAAGTGTGTGACTTTGTACAGTGACATTCTACTGTGTGGAAGAGGAACTTCTGTATGTGTCAGGACTGTGGTCTGCTGTTGTTGTAGGACTGCTGTTTAGTATACCTGTGAATGCTGCTCATACATGTATAACAAGCATAAGTAAGGGCAACCAGGAAGTATATGCTGAATAAGCTGTGCTTCCTGGCCTTGAATGCTGACTTTTTGTAAGGAGGGAATTGGGAGCAGGAACAATTAGGGCATTGGAAGCAGGAGGAATTATACAAAGCAGTATCATAACACAACATTCTCTGGAGGTCAGATCATGATGCATATTGGAAGGCAGTGTGCAGCTATTGGTTTCACTGACATCTGGAGTGTGCCATGATGGCTGAGTTTGTCTGCAAGTGCGGCATTTTGCATATACAGGATATGGTTACCTACTGGTTTACAATCTGTTGTTCGATGTCTTAGGGAAAGGGATTGATTGATGGGATATGCTGCTGAAAGGGGGCAATGCCTTTGACTGTGCTATGTATTGAAGCATACAAGTTTGTCAACCTGTTATGTTCATATAATGGCATGATAGTGACACATCCTGCCTAGTGTACTGCAGATAAAGTCATATGAGTGGTGGTATTTACACGTGTATTCTTTTTCTGCACAGTCTTATGACTAGTAGAAGAAAGGCATGGAATGTGGTTGATGCTTCCACTGAGATACTTATACATCTCTCAGACTGTCATTCTGATTCTCCCAGGCCCTCTATCACATTACCTTCATGGGATGCAATGACAAAGAACCCCATATTTCTGAACAGACCATTCCTCTGATGGAGTCAATCAGGAAGGAAGAACTGTGCATTATACTGTATGAGGGTGAAGGAGGCATGCATCAGATGTTAGTGAAGGAAAACATCACTGGATTACTACTAGAGGTCAAACCTATGGCTTTGAATCCAAAGTCCATATGTCTATTCACTCTTCACAAAAGAGCACTGTGGAATCAAAATACTTTTGTCTTCCTCCTTCCCCTTCTTCCCAAGAGGGACAGCAGGGGAACTGGTATATCATTTCCCAAGAATTATTTTAAGCCACTCAGTCTCTTCAGGTTTCTTTTTTTCTGCTCATTCCAGCTCCAACCTATCATGAAAAAAATTTCTGCTTCTTCTGCAGGAAGAAATTCTGCAAGGATCTGATCATGAAATATTGGATTATGATCCCAGAGTTCCTCCTCCACAGCTTGTGAATCTGAGTCAGAGGATACCCTGTCTACAGATTCCCTAAATGAGAACATTTCCTTCCATGATACAAGTTCAAAAATGATGGACCTTTACAAATGGGAGGGCACAGAAGTTTCTGATTTCCAAAAGTGGTGTTACAAACTTCTCAGCATGTACTCCTATCAACATGTGGTTATTTCTGAGGTCTTAGGAGCTCTGGAAGAAGCATGCTGTGCTGCAACTTTTTCTTCAGATTCCAAACATCATGCTTTGAAGAATGTTCTATAAGGTCCTAGATACCCATATGTACTTTATAAGAATTCCTCTGCTGAGCCTTCTATTATTTCATTTAGATGCATATAGAGGTACAATAATATTTCCTTCTGGTAACCCAGTTCCTAATGGAAAGGATATCAGAGCATTTTATTGATTTTAGGAAGAAAAAACTTATACTTCTGCTTCCATTCAGAAACTCATATGTGTAAGTAACTGTTGCCCATTTTTCCTGATATGATCTTCCCAATAACTAAGATTAAACCCTGTCTTACAGAAATAGTAAAGTCAACATCTCAAGTTACTAAACATTCAGTCAGATATGTATGTAATGCTGAAGGGGTCTATATTATAACATCAGAGTTCAAAAACTTCAAATGTTATAATATCATACTGTTTAGTGAGAAAGCTGAGAATAGCGAAGCCTCGGAACATCGAAATTTTACCTAGGGTAAGATTTTGGTGGTCCATGGCTTCACTATTTACAGCAGTGTGGTGCGATGGTTATGGACCAGGTTTAGGGAAGTGAGCAAACGGAGGTTATGTATTGGGTTCAGGTAAGTGTGGTGCAATGGTTACGGACCGGGTTAAGGTAAGTGAGTGAACGGACCTGGTTAAGGTGAGTGTGCGGTAGTTATGGACTTTAGGGTTAGGGCGTGGGTGAGGTGAGTGTGCGGTAGTGACAGACTTTAGGGTTAGGGGTGGGTTAAGTGAGTTAGAGTTAGGGCGCGGGTCAGGTAAATGTGTAATTGTGTGGACGTGAGGGTTATGGTGCGGTAGGTGAGTTAGGGTTAAGGAGCTGGTAAGGTGAGTGTGCGATAGTTAGGGACCTTAGCGTTAGGGTTGGATTAAGGTAAGTGGGTAGGTAGTGGTGTATGTCTGGTTTAGTGTAGGGTTTCATGAAGTGTATGTGTGTGAATTATTTATTTTGGTGTGCTTGAGTTGTGAGTATGTTTGCCGGAACAGCAATTTTTTTCCCTGGGAAAAGAATTTGCTATTCTGACGGTTCGGTTTTCTGGTGTTTCGATTGAATGGGGTCGATATAACATTCAATGTTTTTAGACTTCGATGTTATAATATAGACCCATGGTGAAGATACAGTTTCCAGGCCTGTTGCAACAGGAACAACCATGAAAAGAAATGCCTGCATAAGACTTCAAACTTTTCCAGAGAACACAAAACCATAACTGTTAAATGTCCTTCTGGAAAGGACATTTTGTTTGGTAATTTCTCAGTACAGGTTTTCAAAAAAACTGAAGAAGTGAGTACACTGATGGGAAGGACTAAGCAACCATTCTTAGACCTAATTTTTAAATATGAGAGAAACTCCCTATGTAAACCAGGGCTGTGTTTTCAAAAACCTTTCAAGGCAGCCCAGCAAACATATTCCAAACAGCAATTCAAAAAGAAATGTTAAGATGTCACTAAAAGGAAAGTGATGGGTCCTAAGGATCCTCCTAGCAAAAGAAAATCTTATGACAATCCTTGCCTCATATCACCAATATACCCCTCCTCACCCATGCCTTCCCCTGGGCAATCAATAATCTTAGGCACTTGAGTGCTAAGCATCATACAGCATGGATACAGACTTCAGTGGACACCATCTCCTAATTCTATCAGGAAATCCTCATCCTGTAATAGAGATCAGCTTCAACTTCTTCTTTAGATCATTTCAGAACTTCTACTCATCTCAGAACAACAGGAAAATTATTTTATTCCAGACATGTCCTAGTTCCCAAGAAATAAAGCACCTGGATGGCCATTTTAGACCTGCCAAAATTAACACCATTGTGCACATCCTAAATTTCAAAATGTTGACACTGCAAACTTTATTTCCTCTTAATTCCTTTCAAGCTTTCCTGGTCACTTTGGACCTGAAAGATGCTCAACTGCATATTTCATTCACAAAAACAGATCTTTTTTTAAAGTTCTCTGCATTAGGATTGCCTTTCATTTTACTTCTTTACCATTTGATCTGTGTACTGTCTCAAGAGTCCTCATCAATTGCCTCACTCTAGAAATAGCTCATTACAGGCTGCAAGGCATGCAGATTTTCCCTTACCTGGACAATTGCATTATCTCAGCATCTACCAGCCAAGACATTCTGAGTGGCAACATTACAGCTCTCCATGAATCTTTTCAACAAACCACTAATTCTGAAAACGTCATCCCTAGTTTCTACTCACAGGCTATTATTTTTTAGGATGCCTTCTTGACACTGCTCCAATGACAGCTTTTCGTTTTTAAACGATAAATAAATAAACAAATAAATACATGCTATCTTATCATAACACTTTTACAGTCTTTCTCTGTGGGCAATGACAACTACAACAGAACTTCTTCAGAGTTTTAAAATGTATGGCCTCTTCTCTCCTTTTGATTCCTTTTGCTACATTTCACATGAAAAAGATACAATTGTTCCTCAAATCAGTTTGGTCTAACATTCACATTCTCTGTCCTTCCCAATTCATACTTTTGGCTTTCTAAAGATAGAACTCCTTTGGAAGACGACTTAAGTCTCATGCAGGCCAAGAGCTCTTACCCCGTGTCCCATCCTCTGTAAGCCTGTTGCCACAGATGCCTTGGATTTGGCTTGTGGTGCTGTTTCTGAAAGAGTTAAAGTTCAAGGTCTCTGAGAACAGTAGCACAGACACAAATTCATAAATTTAAAACAAGTGATGGTTCATTCTGTCAGAGAAGAGTACAGACTCCTTGAGCAGATCCAGGGCAGGCTCTCTTGAGTGGATGCTACAATCAAGAGATCTTCCAGAAATGGTTTATCTGTGAAAAATTCCCCAGATAGACCTGGTTGACTCCTATCTAATGAGATAACTGAATCTGTTTTTATCCAGCATACCTTGCAAAAACATCTAGAAAACAGATATGATCTTGATTCCCCTAGATGGGAATGTTTCTTTATTACCTTCCCCACTTTCTCTAATTCCCAAAGTCCTTCAAAAGATGAGACAGACTTACCAAAGGTGTTACTGGTGACTCTCTTGATTTTTACTTCACATGCAACTGACAAGGGGCAATTACTAGAAACTTCCTCACAGAGTGGAGGTGCTTACACAGAACAAATGATCTTTGATTCATACCATAATTCAGAATCTCAACCTAACGGTAGAAAAGACAAGTTTTGATACTGTTAGGCACCTTATTTTCTGAGGATGTGCAGCAGGTTTTGAAGGAGGGAAGCAAACTTGCTACCAGAAAATCTTACTTAACTTAATGGAATTTTTTTTATTTTGTGTGCCAAAATAATCTCAAACAAGGGCACCCCATGTTCTGTAGTAATTCAGTGAATTGCTCAAATCTGGCCTTGTGTTCCCTTCAATAAAAGTACACTTCTCTGCAATGTAAGCCTGTTTGCCATTATTTTCTCCTTGCTCTTTCTTGTTGAAAGATACATTTTAAAGGGAGTTTTATATATTAGGTTACCAAGAAAAGTGTATCTGAGCTAGTGACCCTCACTTCTGTTCAGCCTTTTGATCTTTCACAAAAACAGAGTAAATCTCAGAACCGTCCTTTTCTTTAAACCTAAAATTGTCTCTGAAGCATACCTCTCAACTTCTAAGGAGCAAGAAATCTGGACAATTCTCAAAATAATGGGTGACGAGGGTGCAACAACCTAAAATCAGGGACAAATTCTAAATATTGTTCTTATAAATGCATTAAATTGCTAGAATAATGTTTTCATTGCCATGCATTTTCTAAAGGATATGAAGTCTAAAACTCAAGTTTTTGTCATTATTTAGTGACTTCAGTCCTCATAGATTTGCTGGGTCTACTCCATCCTGTTGAAGTCCGACAATATTGAAGCTGATATTGTCGGCACCAAAATGTCGAAAGCGAAAGTCATTGTGCGTGTAAACGGAAATCTCCGTAAGGGGAGATTTCTGTTTACTTCAATGTAGTGCGGTCTTGGAGTTGGCATATTTAAGTAGCGGGGGTGTGGGGGGTGCAGGGGGGCTTGCCCCCCTGCATACAGCAATTTGTGTTGTGTTTGAGTGTTTTTTTTTTTTTGTGTGTGTTCGATGTTCGGGGGTTTCAACATTTTCGTGTCGATTATTACGCTGTCAAAATTTTGAGTTTTCGACAGCGTAATGTGAATACGATTTGCTAGTGAACCACATATTTTCTGAGGAACAGACTAGAACTATGTGGCATAAATCTGGACAGTCTGTGAAAATCTGGAAAGTTGAAAGGTATGGTCTGAAATTACTGTTAGTCAATCTGTAAAACTCTGTTTTTATCCTGACCCTCAAAACAAGGGAGTAGGGATGCTTTGTTGCCTAAATATTCATAGAGAGGTGAAATGTTACTTTGAGAAAACTAACAATTTTAGGTAATCAAATCAACTCTTTGTGTGTTATGATGGGAAGAAAAAGGGACAGTCAGTATCCAAGCAAACAATTTCTAGTTGTCTTCCCCATCTTATTCAATATTGCTATTCAGACCGTCAGAAAAACCACTCTCAGAATGCAAAGGCTCATTCAACTAGAGCACCAGATACATTTGAGGATTTATGGAAAGGAGTGAATTTTAGATCTATTTTGGATGCAGCTACTACGTTCTCTGTTCATACCTTCATCAAGCATTACATGTTAGATTCTATTTCCAGAGCCAAAGCAAACTTCACTAGAGCTGTTCTTCAAGAATCCTGTGCTCTGGTCCTTCCCCATCCTCCTGTTCTTCCTAAGACAATTGTCCATATCATTATGGCTACTACAGCAGTGATCTCATGAAGAGCAGAGCACAGTTGTTGTGTAGTACACTAACCACAATAGTGGCCAGTTGAATAGGTCATTGTTACTGTACTTAACAAATTACATCCAAGTGACACCTCCCGGTGCATTTACAGTTAACTCCTACTGATGCCTCTAGGTGTCAAATATTGTTTGTTCATAACTGAATCAATAATTCCAAAACCATGTTATGTATAAGGTTTTAAAATATTTCATCTTAAAGCTTGCAAAATGGCAACCTTGACTGCATTAATATTTGACCTCTGTCTAGTGCAGGTAAATAGATATTAATTGTTGTTTTTATGAGACCAATTTATATTGATATAATTTTAACATTTTTCTAAATATCTCAACAACTAAGTAATACAGAGAGAACTCCTTAGCCTCATATGAAAGCTTCCAGCTAGATGAATAAAATGTTGCTGATAGTATGTATGTAACGTGAGTGGTTGCAGAGATATTGTAAATTGTTTACTAAATATTACAAACATAATATTGTGTTTACTGTGACTTATAAAATTCAGTTTAAGTCATAGAACTTAAATAATACTACTACTATAAAAATAGCTTGTGCTGAAGGGTTTGCCATTCAGCATAACCCCTATGGTTCCAGATATATTAACATTTGTTTGAAATGTGAGGACATCATTTGATTCTGTAAAAAGGCTTAGACTCTGCCCATTGAAAGTTACAGTGCAAAATTCCAAAGTTCCATTGGAGTGAATGAGTTAAAGCTTCCTGCTCTCCATACACTTATTTTCCAACCCTGTCTGGGATGGGGTATACTCTCTCCTTTGTTTTTCTGACATAACTTTATTGAGATCTTTAAGCTTCACCCTCACTATCTTGGCCAAGAATGGTCTGAGTTTTGGCACATCTGTACATCACTTTTACATACGCATGTCCTGTATTTCATGGATGGATGGATGGATGACAGGAAAGGCTGGCCAGATGTACAGTATCTTTGTCAGGATATGTCCCATATTGTAATGGCTAGTGCAATAGTAATATGTTTGAACATCTACTGTGATGATAAGTAAACTACACAGATATAATTTGTCATTTTTAACATTCTCTTAATAAGTATACAAAGATAACAGATATAACTGCAGTGCATATTTGGCTTTATCCATATTATTCTTGCACTGGCTGTCCTACTAATAGTGAAACCACCAGTTAATGATGCTAAAACTCATCAATCATTAAGTGGCTAAATTATAACTTGGTAGATGGTTTATGCATAGGAATTAATTGCCCATACTGCTTAAGTTACAGCTTTGGTAATGATTCACTGTTTTGTCAGATCTTCCCTTTTTTCATGGTTGGACAACCATAAAGTTCTTATAAAAAAGGTAAGGGGATATGAGGTTTGAGTCCCAATGCTTAAGAGTGCAGGGGGTGGGGGGTGCATATTCTCAGCAAAAATACATATCTTATTTTTTTTTCTTCATCCCAATCCCACAATGTCCAGTTGCATTCAACTGATTGTCCAGATGTTATTAAAGATAACAGTGAAACAAATTGCGGTTAAGAATACATGGTTTATCTGTCTTTTCTTTATTGGACTTATAAATCATTTCATCATGTAGTATTTTTGAAAATAGTCGAGATTCCTACTTTCTTGTTTACTGTGATACCTTTTAAGAGAAGCATATTTTTCTTACTAGGTGGGGATAGATGGAATGCTTGTTAAGAAAAAAAAATACAAAACTTATGTAATCTTTACACACACATTTTTTTCTAGGAAGCTAGAATATGGCTGAATGTTTTCTTAAAGTATACATTCCAAAGTAAGTGCTTTGTAGTCTGTGTCTACCTTTTAAAGCTGTCATATATTTGACTAATGGTACATGAGATAAGCTCTATTAAGGTTTAATTTCCATTTTTATTCTACTTTTTTTAATTAGGTTTAATGGCCAGGGTAGTGGGTTGAGCCAAAATGAAGCCATTACAGCCACAGTCTGGGAGTAGCAGAGCAAAGAAAATCAATAAAATACCTTTACGTAATGATACAGAAAAGTGAAAAGTAAAAATTAATACAATATTGAGTAGACATGTGCATCTATACTAGCCTTAAGGAAAAGTAGATCATTTGTATGAACACAGATTAGTACAGAGATGAAATTATAAAACAAACATATACACATTTTATTATTATTCATGAAATTGTAAAACTTCTTTATTATATTTGACTGCAGTGTTATTCAAATTCTGCTTTTATAAGTATTAGATTTATTGACTGTATTATTTAATAGTTACCAACTTAGTCATTTATTGTTAAAGTGCATGTGAATTTTACTTTTGTTCTTCATTTATTTTCAGATGCTCATCGATACGAAGCTGCGTACTGTGTTCAATAACTACAATACTTCAGTATTTAAGGAAATTCTGCACTCATGGCACAAAAACTTAACCAATGATATTTATAAAATGACTGTAGCTTTGATGAATTTTTCTAGCGAGTATCCAATTAAGATTGTTTTCAATGGAAAAATCCTATTCAAGGAAATACGGCAAGTTATAACGTCTTCTAACACCACCTGCGTGGTGCAGGAAGATATGTTTTATGATAACAATGAAGGAAACACCCTTTTATTTGAAAAGCTGCACAAAGTTCCAGGAAAATTTTTAATTCTTGGTGACATACACAGCTTAAATTCTCTTACAAAAAGTGTCAAGGAAAGTGACCATTATGTCTTTTGTTGCCTATTTTCTTTAAAAGAACTAGGAAAAATAAGGAACACTACATCAATAAATGGAAGCATTATTATAGTCATAGAAAATATAAAAACACAAGGACAAGAGGAATTTGCAAAATACCTACAGGAGCACCTAAATAATAAAATTAATACTTTGGATGATCCACTCTTCAATAAATTTCAAGACTGTGTTTTATCTAAAATTGAAAGTGAATGTTCTAGAGATTACCAGCCATACAGCTATTCTACTAAATGTGACGATCCACAGAACAATAGAAACAATTATAATAATTCAACATTTTCATACTCTGGTTGTTGGGAAAAGCAGTTATCTTCAAGTGAACTTTCAGTACTACTAGCATTTTCACATGCATTTATATATGAGCACTTAATGCGGTTTGAAGACATTCCGATAGTCACACCCTCCTGTAAGGTTCTTTCTCAGGTAAACTTTCAGAATAATTATCCTTTACTGTATTATTTAATGAAATTATTAATTTGCAGGTAACATTGATATGATCCAATTATTAGACAAGTGATAACACCCAGTAATAGGATTTCTCTGTAATCTAATAAGTTATTTTTTCATTTGTTAGGTGAGCAGATCTGTAAGTACGTCTCATGTTTCATAATATGTATTATATATTTCAGTAGGATAGTCCACATAAAACAGCAATTAAATTTTCGCAATGTTTTTCTATGGGTTTTATTTTAAAGATTTAGACAACAAAAAAACAAAAAACGAACATGTAACAAATCCAATAACCACTTTTATTACAGGTTAAGCACTTTCGTCAGTAAAATATTCGACTTCTTCAGAACAAATACACTTCACACATACTTGTCTTAAATACATTTAAAATACATCACCTGGCTTCATTAATTACCTTCAATGTAACTCTTACAATAACTAACCAAACCTTTAAATAAGTAAAAAGAACAGAATGAATAAAAATGACACGTATATATATATATATATATATATATATATATATATATATATATATATATATATATATATATATATATATATATATATATATATGTATATATGTATATATATATATATATATATATATATATATATAATCATTGACAGTTAACACAAAACTATTTAAAGTGGAACACTTATTTATAAAAGCATCAATAATAATAATAATACTAAATTAAACATCATTGGAGTGTATTTCCCTTTACTACCAAACCTGTGTCAATCCAAATGATTTACCACAGTATCATAAGGCTAATTCAGCTTTTAGTTTTAGTATACAGCTGATAGGAATAGTCTCATTGAGACTCTGGAGTACGGCAGTGTTGCATTTCAATTGCCATTTTAATTAATTATATTCCAAATATAAATCTAATGGTCCACCTCCTCTGACCAAGGTTAGCCTTATCAATAACTGCATAGTTAAAACTGTGTGTTGGATAACTCTTGATATGTTTGGCTAGGGCATTCCTGTCATCACCTTTCACTGTATCATGTTGATGCTGATAAATTATTTTCCTAAACTTGTTTTTAGTCTTGCCAATATAAAAACACTTATATTCTTGACATTTGGCAAGATATACTAGTCCAGTGCTCTGCCAGTTAACTTTAAACCCTAGTGTTATAACACCCCAACTTTGTATAGTTACTTCTGTTCCTTCTAAAATAAACTTGCACTGACTACATTGACCACATTTACTCATACAACCAGTGAAAATACCTTAAATGGTCTCTCAAGGATAGATTTAAAATGAGTCCTTCTTATAAACAATAACAGGATTTTGTCCAACTTTGTTCATATAATCCAAATCTGACCTAAAAATATTCCAATTGTGGTCCCTTGAAAAAACAAATTTAATGGTAAGAGAAGGGCTCTTTGAAAGTTGATACCTATCTCTCAAATCAAGTGAAGCACTGGTTACAGGCACTACCATGTCACATGGCAATAAAGGGTAAAAATGCCCCTCCTGTCACTTCCTTTTAACCTCTTTAAAGATTTGACCCAAAAAGTTGACAGGGTATCCTTTGTTTTGTAACATTGCTTTTAATATTAAGCTTTCATCATGAAACGTATTGTCACAACTCACCATATGAGCTAGTCTCACAAGCTGACCTTTGATTAGTGATTTGTTTTGATGTAAGGGATGGCAACTACCAAAGTGGAGTAGGGAATTGGAGTAAGTTGGTTTCCTGTATAGGTTCGATTCTAACCACTTTTCAATCCTATTCTTGCTAATAGTGACATCTAAATAATGAGCTTTTTCTTCCCCAACTTCCATGGTAAATTTCAAGAACCTAGCTCTGGTGCTCAAATAGTGGAAAAACTGATCAAGCCTCTCTCTGTCCTTGGTCCAAAATATTATTATGTCGTGCAAAAATGACCATAAAATGACCAACAGCTAGCAAACTCAGAGATGAAAACTACTTGGTTCTCCCACTGCATTAGAACAACATCAGCAAAGGCTGGTGCATACACAGCCCTCATTGCTACCTCTTTCTTCTGCTGAAACAACTGGTTCTCAAATACTATGAAGTTGTTTTCTATTACAGCCTCCATCAAACTTGTTATGGTGAGGTGAGAATCTTGCTATGTTCAAAACCCGAATGGTTACATAGAAAATCATAAAACAGTTCCAGTCCTTCCAGGTGTGGAATAACTGAAAATAAGTCACACATATCAATGGTGATGATTAGCAAGTTGTCTGTATACATTTGGTTGGACACTTTTGACAAGAATTCCCAGGATTCTTTATATATATACTTGTGTCCAACTAGTGTTCCTTTTATATGTGTGTCTACATACTTAGCTGGGGAAAAGTATTAGAGGCTTTGGCATCCACAGTTGGGTCACAGATGTTTTTGTGTATCTTGAGTATGCCAAAGATGGTGGGGGTCCAAGGATATACAACTCTCAAAAAATCCTGGTCAGTTGAAGTAATCTGCTCATTAAGGACCAATTCATCCAACAATATATCAATTCTATGATATGCAAAATTCATCTCGTTAATGGATACCTCCTCATAGGTGTCTGTGTATACTGTAACAAACATCTTGTTGATATATTTGTTAGTATTCATAACTAATATAAGTAATATTAAAATAGCAATTGAAATGCAACATTGCCATACACCCGGGACTCAATGAAACTGTATCTGTCAGCTGTATACTAAAACTAAAAGCTGAATTAGCCTTATGATACTGTGGTAAAACATTTGGATTGACACAGGTTTGATAGTAAGGGGAAAATACATTCCAATGATGTTTAATTTAGTACTATTATTCTTGATATGTTTATGTAAGCTGCGGTGGTGCAGCGGTAGCGTTGTTGCCTCACAGCAAGAGGTTCTCCCATTCATTTCTTGGTTGGAGTGTGGGGAATGCCTTCTGTGTGGAGTCTGCATGTCCTCCCCGTGGTTGGGTGGGTGTTCAAAAGACATGCATAAATGGGCGTGCCTTCATGGAAGGTTGGACGTTGAGCTGGCACCTCGACGTTCGTAAAAATCTACTGCCAATCATTAGTGGACCGGAGTTCCACTGTGGCGACCCCTAACCGGGAAAAACCGAAAGACGACAACATTCTTGATATTTTTATAAATAAGTGTTCCATTTTACATGGTTTTGTGTTAACTGTCAATGATTTTATATATATATATATATATATATATATATATATATATATATATATATATATATATATATATATATGTCATTTTTATTCATTCTTTTCTTTCTACTTATTTATGGTTTTAGTTAGGTATTTTAAGGGTTAACTTGAAGGTAATTAATGGAGTCATGTGATTATTTTAAATGTATTTAAGGCAAGGATGTGTGAAGTGTATTTGTTCTAATGAAGCCAGATATTTTACTGACGAAAGCTCTTAATCTGTAATAAAACTGGTTATTGGATTTGTTACTCGTTTGTTTTTTTGTTTTCTAAGTTTCAAGTTTACGTCTGTTTTTTCTATTTTTAAGATGGTAATTAAAATAAGGTGCTATATTGAGAAA